>NW_006159461.1:1532475-1533956 GCF_000334495.1 Tupaia belangeri chinensis | reverse complement strand
ACTAAATTGTAATAACGGAAATTCATGCATATCAGGCCCGTGCAAAGCGAAAGCTATACCCATATTTACACATGCATGAATGGCCTATTTTATATACATATATATATACATATATATATATATATATAATTTCTTAACAGTTCATCAGAATGTATTGAAAAGCTTGAAGGAGGCCAGCAAATGGCGTAGTGCTTACGTTGCTGGACTCCCACATGGCTGACCACAGTTCAAGTCCTGGCCATGGTAAGTTGAAAATCACACCAGGCACGTGTGTATGCATGCCCAAGATCCTGGGAAGAAAATGAAGGAGAAGGGATTGCATGGCCATACTCCTTGGGGATGATTTTTCACTTCTCCTCTCATTGTCTCTATCTCTCTATCACTCCAGCAAGCACATGTGTATTAAGGAAGAAACTTTTTTTTTTTTTAAAGTATACAATAAATCCAATCACCTCACTGTGACTAATTTAAAAATTAACATCGGGGCTGGAAGGTGACATCGTGGTTAAGGGCACTGTACACCAGCATGACCAACTGTGGTTCAAGTCCTAGACCTGGCAGCTTGCTTTTCCACTTTTCCCTTCTCTCTCTCTCTCACTGTGTCCCTCTCTGATCAAATTAAAATAAATAAAGTTAAATTAAATAATTCTTTAGAAAATAAATTAAAATCAACGAAGGATCCAGTAGATGGTGTAGCAATTACAGTGCTGGATTCTCACGTGACTGACCATGGTTTGACTCCTGGACCAGGTGGCTTAAAACTAATGCTGGGCGTGTGTGCATGTGTGCCCAAGGTCCCAGGTGGAGAATGGAGAAGCTATTGTGATGTGGGTATCCTCTCCCATAGTCTCTGTCTCTCTCTCCAGAGAGCACATGTGCCCTAAGGCAAAAACCTCTTAAAAAAATAACATCAGCTATGTTGAAAAACTTATGTCAATATACATATCCTAACCTATCAAATTGAGAACTGTTTCTATATATCGTTAACTGAAAAGTACTTATATTATACATGTAATACGGTCAACATTATATTTCATAAGGCATATCCAAATTACGTAACAGTTATGTTTACTATGTAGAAAAAGGTCAATCAAACATCATTTTGCTCTTCTGTATGTTTTAACTTTTCTAAATGCATGAGTTTTTTCAAAAATTAAAATTTGAAATAAACATTATTTTGCATAAGGAGTTCAAAAATGATTGTGGGTTTGATTTTTTTTTTTTTTTTGGCTATAGGGCGTGTGCGCTCAACAGAAAGAGACAGAGAGACAGAAAGTGAGAAATCGCCCTCCGAGGATGGCCACGCCGCAATCCCTTCTCCTCCATTCTCCTCTCGGGATCTTGGGCATGCATGCGCACACACCCAACGTGAATTTAAGCCACCGGGTCCAGGACTCGAACCATCGTTGACTACACAGGAGTTCAGCGACATAGCCATTGCGCTAATTGCTGGTCCTGAGAAGTGATTTTTTTTTTTTTTT
>NW_006159461.1:1515235-1532401 GCF_000334495.1 Tupaia belangeri chinensis | reverse complement strand
TGAGCGTATGTTCATCCCGCAATCTCTTCTCCTCCATTCTCCTCCCGGGATCTTGGGCACGCACACACACATGCCCGGCGTGAGTTTTAAGCCACCGGGTTCGGGATGCGAACCACGGTCGACTTCTTGGGAGTCCAGCGACATAGCCATTATGCTAACTGCTGGTTCCCAGAAGTGATATTTTTTAAGAGTTAATTTATTTAATTTTATTTTTATATATTTATTTATTTTAAAAAATTTGACCAGAGGGAGACAGGATCTGCCAGACAGCAATCTACCAGATCTGGTTCTTGAACCACGGTCAGCCATGTGACAGTCTAGCACCTTAACCACCATACCACCTGCCAGCTCTGAGAAGTGATATTTTTTAGGGGCCAGCAGGTGGTGTGGTGGTTAAGGGCTCTGGACTCCCATGTGGTCGACCATGGTTTGAGTCCCAGACCTGGCAGCTTGCTTTCTCACTTTCCCTTTCTCTCATTCTGTCCCTCTGTGGTCAAATTAAAAATAAATAAAGTTCAATAACATAATTTTTTAAAAAAAGAAGTATTATTTTTTAAAAAAATAAAGTACTTGAGCCAGTAGATGTCATGGTGGTTAAAACGCTGGATTCCCTCGTGGCCAACTGCAGTTTGGTTCCCAGACCTGGCAGCTTGAAATTCATGCCTGGTGTGTGTGCCCAAAATCCCAGGAGGAGAATGGAGGAGAAGGGATTGCGGCATGGCCATCCCCCCTGGGGGGTGATTTCTCGCTTTCTGTCTCTCTCTGGTGAGTGCACACATCTTATGGCAAAAACCTGGGGAGAAAAAAGAGAAGGATGGAGTATTGACCCAGCCCCACGTGGTGGTGTGCCACGCTGCAGAGGTGGAAGCCATACGGAAGACCAAGGGTTCAGGCTCCGGGCTGACCTAGCACTGGGCATGTATGCGCACTCCTGTACCCAAGATTCTGACTGACTGGAAGGCAAGTGGGGAGGGGGATCGTGGCATGATGAGACTCCCTTGTTTTGAAATAAAACAAACTTTAAAAAATGCCAAGATATTTAGGAAAAGAGGATTTAGAATGGACTTTGTCACCTATATCCCATGCAAGATCTTTGGAAATATTTAAGTTTCTTGAGATCATGTGCCAACTTGTCTAGGCATTTGTTTTGGGGGTTGAGATAGTGCGAAACTTCTGTCAGATGTTCAAAGGACACGCGAAGTTGAAAACTAAAGTTAAGGGACCAGCAGTTAGCGTAATGGCTATGTCGCTGGACTCCCATGTAGTCGACCGCGGTTCGCATCCTGGACCCGGTGCCTTAAAACTCATGTCGGGCGCGTGTGCGTGCGTGCCCCAGATCCCGAGAGGAGAATGGAGGAGAAGGGATTGTGGCGTGACCATCCCCCCTAGGGGGTAATTTCTCGCTTTCTGTCTCTCTGTCTCTCTCTGTCTTTCTGGCAAGCACACACATCCTATAGCAAACACCTCTCAAAAAACAAAACAAAACAAAAACTAAAGTTAAGATCCACTCACTTAGAGAAAATTCACAAAAAGAACACAACAGATACAATTATAAATATAAGCAGAAAGAGTAATATTTTGATGGGGATAACAGTTCACAAAGGGTCTGTCAGTATAAAACAAAGCCAGTACTCACAGACAATAGAAAAAGCATGGGCTCTGAAAAGGGTGACCTGGGTTCAAAGCTCAATTCTAGCCTTTTCTGGAACCATGACTTGAAGAAAGGTATTCAGCCTCCTGCCATGGTCTGACTGCCCACCCCACCCCCTTCATTCTTATGTTGAAGCTTAGTCCCCGATGTGATAGTATTAATAGGTGGGACCTTTGTGCAAGTGGTAAAGTCATGAGGGTGAATGAAGCCCACAAGAATGGAATTAGTTTCTTTTCTTTCTTTTCTAATTGATTAATTAATTTTAGAGAGAGATTTTTGCTATAGGGCTCATGTGCTTACTGGAGAGACAGAGAGAGACAGAAAGCAAGAAATCACCCCCATAGAGGTGGCTGCGCCACAACCCCTTCTCCTCCATTCTCCTCTTGGGATTTTGGGCACACACGCATATGCATCCAGCGTGAGTTTTCTATGCCGCTGGGTCTGGGACTCAAACCGCGATCGACTACATGGGAGTCCAGCAACCTAACCATTGTGTCATTGGCTGGTCCCTCTTTTTTTAAAAAAATTATTATTATTATTTTAATCAGAGAGAAAGAAAGAGAAAGAGAAGGAAAGTGACAAAGCAAGCTGCCAGGTCTGGGGCGGGAACTGAGGTTGGTCCTGTGGGAGCCACATCACCTATCAGCTCCTGGGATTAGTTTCTTCGGAGAGCTCGTTTACTCCTGGTCATGTGAGGCATGGTGAGAAGCTGCCATCTGTGAAGCAGCGAACCCCTCTCAGATCCTGACTCCACCAGCACCTGGACCCTGCGCTGACCAGTCCCTAGACGTGTGAGCCACACCTCTCTGCTGTTTCTGAGCTATCCAGTCCACGGTATCTTCCAGCCGCCTCCCACAGCCCGTCACCCAGTCTGCACGCCTAGCCTGCTGGTTAAAGCCAGCCGAGTGTTGCTAAACTGTGCAAACACGCACCCCCTCGACCCCAGGAGGCAGGTGGCGGTATCCGTTTTGGAGGTAGGAAGCTGAGACCTTCCCAGCAGAGTAACCTGGAAGCCAGCGAAGCACTGAGAGCACGACCTGGGAGAGGGAAACGGAAACAGCTTTCTCATTTCCACTGAAACAGAAATTGTCTTGTGAGCCTCTCCCATCCCTCCCTCCCGCTGTATTAAAGAAATACAGTTACCTAGAAATACAAAGTGACCTATCTATTTTAATCTTCACTGATACCCTCCAAAGAGTAAATATGCCAAACCTAACTGATTAAATTTCGCCATAGGAAGGCGGAATGCAGGTCAGAGTAAGTGTTCACAGAATTAGCCTAGTCCTCTCAGAGACCTGACTCCAAGAGAGATCAATGAATAGAATATAGTAACTTACTGACAATTTTTTTTTTTTTTTTCCTTTTTTTTTTTTGGAGAGGTCTTTGCTACAGGGTATGTGTGCTCACCAGAAAGACAGAGAAAGACAGAGAGACAGAAAGAGAGAAATACCCCCCCAGGGGAGATGGTCACGCTGCAATCCCTTCTCTTCCATTCTCCTCTCGGGATCTTGGGCACGCATGCACACGCGCCCAGCGTGAGTTTTAAGCCACCGGGTCCGGGACTCGAACCACGGTTGACTACATGGGAATCCAGCGCCATAGCCATTACGTTAACTGCTGGTCCCTTATTGCTAATATTGTTAAAGCTGTGATTATTGGGAATACCAAATTATCCCACTTTAGAAAGACTTCTGTTCATTCTTCACCAGTAAATGCTTATTGATCAGCAGCTTAGTGTCAGACCACCTTCAGGATCTGGGCACAACGGGGAACAACACGTAGCTCCTGGCACATGCTGTGGGGTGTTTCATCCACTCTTCATGTCTGTCTGCTTCAAGGAGAGTATACCCTGGATTACATATAGCATTTCTGGAAAATTCTTCGTTAAATTGTAGATACCAAGAAACTATGGAGGCCAGCAGGTGGTATGGTGGTTAAGGGCACTGGACTCCCACGTGGCCGACCGCAGTTTGAGTCCCAGACCTGGCAGCTTCCTTTCTCACTTTCTCTCTCTCTCTCTCTCCTTCTCTAGTCAAATTAAAATAAATAAAGTTCTGGGCGTGTGTGCGTGTGTGTCCAAGATCCTGAGAGGAGACTGGGGGAGAAGGGATTGCGGCGTAGCCATCCCCCCGGGGGGTGATTTCTCACTTTCTGTCTCTCTGTCTCTCTCTGTCTTTCTGGCGAGCACATGTGCCCTATAGCGAAAACCTCTCCAATGAATAAATAAATAAATAAATAAATAAATAAATAAATAAATGTTAAATGAAAATAAAAAAGAAACTGTGGAATTACATTACTTTAAGCAGGAGACCTACTGCCACCTTGTGGCACAAACTACAAATGTCAGGGAGAGTGCCTAAAGGAAATTGTCGATAGTTAATTTTATAAATCTATCAAAAGGCCATGATCGATACCATATTTCTAACTCACATTGGAGTCAAAAAGTTATATACTTTTCTGTGAGATGACTGACAGTAAAAAATAAATGAAAAGTAACTTGTGCTTATAAAATTACTAGTCCAAACTAGTTTTGGAATACATTTTGAAGTCGCGCCCGGGGAACAATCACAAAGGGCACCAGATACTTGAGTCTTCTAAAGCAGGTATTTGAAAGTGACATTACTGAAATCTCTTCCTTGCCTGACTTTTTATTTTATTTTATTTTTTGAGAGGTTTTTGCTATAGGGTGCATGCGCTCGCCAGACAGACAAGAGAGAGACAGAGAGACAGAAAGCGAGAAATCACCCCCCAGGGGGGATGGCCACACCACAATCCCTTCTCCTCCATTCTCCTCTCGGGATCTTGGGCATGCACGCATATGCACCCGGCGTGAGTTTAAGCCACCGGGTCTGGGACTCGAACCACGGTTGACTACGTGGGAGTCCAGCGACATAGCCATTACGCTAACTGTTGGTCCCTTGCCTGACTTTTTAATTAGCTTTACTGCAAAGGAGACAGTACCTCATCTGACCCTTTGCTCATTCCCTTCCTTTCTCCTCACGGTGGTGATCAAGAGTAGCTGGAGAGAGTGTTACTTGGGGTCTTAACCTCCCAGTTTGTAATGGCCTCTTCCTCTTGCCTGGCCGCGGGGTCAGATGGCCAGGTCTCTTGTCACTGGAGTGAAGTAGCCGGTTGGTTTCTGTGTAGGGACCTCGGCTTTGCACTCTCATAGCCACAGCCTGTGACTGGAGTCCACTCTCGTCAGCCATTGTAAAGATACGCTCCCACGGGACCAGCAGTTAGCATAATGGTTATGTCACTGGACTCACATGTAGTCGACCGCGGTTCGCGTCCTGGACCCGGTGGCTAAAACTCATGCCGTGCATGTGTGTGTGCGTGCCCAAGATCCCAAGAGGAGAATGGAGGAGAAGGGATTACCGTGTGGCCATTCCCCCTGGGGGGTAATTTTTCGCTTTCTGTCTCTCTGTCTCTCTCTGTCTTTCTGTCAAGCGCACGTGCCCCATAGCAAAACCTCTCCAAAAAAAAAAAACCAACCAAACAAACAAATATACGCTCCCAGGTTATCTCGTGGACTGAGGGGAGATGCCATGGCAGGACCCACCGCCCCCACAGATAAAGCGGCTTCAGGCCCTGCCCTATTGACAGCGGGTGAGCGCGGCCCTCTGGGATCCAAAGTACAAACACCATGCAGCCACACGGAGGGGCATTTGTCACCGTGACAGCACAGACGTGCGGTTTCTCCACGGTTCATTGCCGGCGTCCAGGAAGTGACAGGGGCACTCCCACTGGCAGGAGCTTGTAGAAGGAGGGCCGTCTCATTTGCATTTGACATTAGACAAGGACTTTCAGGGAGCAGTTTTTTCCCACTCATTATAGGGAAGCCCCATCGCAGCTGCACCCACACGTGACAGAACTGTGACCCAGACAAGCTGGGCAGGGTGCGTGTGCCTGTGACCCCAGCTCCACTGGAAGCTGAGGCAGGAGGATTGCGAGTTTGAGGCCAGCCTTCGCTAAAAAAGAAACAAACAAATAAATAAAAAGACTGTGAAGCCAGGTTTCAGAACATGTCTTTTTATTAAGGCTGCCTGACTGGGGCTGTCTCCTGGCTGTCCGGGCTTTCTGCTGGTGGGGACAGGTAGAGCTGGTAACGCCCACCTGAGGGCCACACTAGTGATTCCTCAGCTTGAGAGCTTTAACTCCTCCTTCCCAGTGTGAGACAAGAGCCGCTTTCCAGGGCCTCTCCCCTGGAGGTTTTGGCATTCAAGCTCTCAGATTTGCATTAGATGGAAAGTGCAGCACAGCTTCAAAGGGAAGAAAGGCAGACCGTCCTAAGGCAGGCTCTCTGGGTCTTGAGTGACTGTTCCTACAGGAGATGATTTAAGCAGATAATGGAGCCAACTTTTAACACTCCAAATACATTTAAAAACAGCAAAGACTCTAGGGCCTTCCCCCCAGTCCGAACAGGCGACCGCTCTCTTCCAGGGAGGCCATTGTCATCATAGTACGTGCCTTCTAGAATTCCGTGCACACAGGATTTCTCGAGCAGCCCCACTCGTGTAAGCACTGAGCTGTGAGAAAACCGCTTTTACTGAAGCCGTGCATGTCTGTCCCGTGGCTTCCGGAGTCAGATTATCCTTGGCGGAGTTCCTCCCCTCCCCATCCCAAGCCCCATTCCTAGACACGGTCCCCGCTAGCTTCCGGCGCCTGGTGGTCCTAGCCCGGTACTGGGCTTGTCTCCATAAAACTCCTCCTCGTTACCTTTCGTTTCTTTACTTTGTATTCTGGACAATGAACATTTGGAGATTTAGCCGTCATCCTCCGACGACTTCCTCTCCATCGCGCTATTATGTGTATGTAATTGTTTTATAATTCCTAGGGACTGCAGAATACAGTAACGGCTATGAAATACACTTGGATTAAGTAAGTCACACGGGTCAGTCCAGGCAAGTCCTGTGCTCAGAGCTCTCCTAATTGTAAGAGCCTCTACCCTTCTGGTGAGACGAGTGACTTCCAGATTGGCGTTTAGGTTGAACCACGCTGACAGGAGCTCCCCAAGACAGGAGGCAGCTGTGTTTCTCGTGGTCACAACGGGTCGTGGAGCTCAGCAGCCATCTTTGGGAAGCTGCCTGGGAAGCGCTGTGACCAGAGGAGCACAGCCCCATCTGTAACGGGTAAGTAAGGAGGGGCTCGTTCTGGGAGAGTTCAGATGTGACTTTCTTCCCCTGTCCCGCCCCGCTCCTGAGCCTGCCTCCTGCACAGACCTTGCAGAGACTGGAGGCCGCTGTTACATTTTTATATTTGACTGTGGCTTCAGTGTTACTAGCGAGTTTGGAGGAAAGCATATCGTTGGGCAGCCCTTCTTCCTCCTCCAGCGTGCAGTCTGGACTTTTGTTTGTTTTTAAGTTAGTTTGTTTATTTCTTTCATGAGAAAGAGAGAGAAAAAGAGAAAAAGAGAGAAGAAAGAGACGTAGCATCCCCAACAAGTTCTTGACTCCACAATCCTCCTCCCGCCTCGGCCAGCGGCAGATCCCGTGCCCGGGAGGCCTCCGCGTGGCGCCCCCTCACTCAGCCTTGCATTTGCGGCAGTGCCGAAGCTCAGCTCCCTCTGGGCTCTGTTCCGGCAGGTCTGGCACCTCCTCTCCCTGGGGCAGCCCGGCCTCCCTATTCTATCCCCCCACGAGCAGCTTGCTCCTCCACTGGCCCCTCGGCCCCACCCCTTGAGAAGCACCTCTGTGACAGCAGTCACTGGGTTCAATGAAATGAGAGGCAAACGGTCACTTAAGACCAACTCCATCTTTCACCTTCTTCCAAACCCGAGGTGGGAGGGACGGACAGGCGTGGAAAGGACTTTCCCTGGGGAGACCAGGGACATGCAAGCAGCATTCCTCAGGGCTCTGCGTTCACGCGGCGAGCCTGAGAAACCCACCCTTAGTCTCATGCCGGGTGTGCCAACCTGACCGCCCCTACAACCCCAGAGGGACACCCCTTGACTCCTTTCCCTCCCGGTCCCACGTCCCCACTCCGATATGGCAGTGTTTCCTGATATCAACTCCCAAATCCTCTGCACACACGCTCCGCTCTCGAAGTCCGCTCCTGGGAGAGCCCAGGTTGAGGCCACACGCAGCTTAATCTGAAACGTCGCGGGTGATATGCATGCCCGGTGCAGGGCCGGCCTGGAGTGTGGGTCTTCCCAGAGGGCAGAGGGCAGAGGCCTGGTCTCTTTTAAAATCTGAAGTTTATTTATGTGTTCCTTGAAGAAGAGAAATATATATAGAGAGAACATACCCCCCACAGGGTCTCGATACCACAGTCCACCCCAGTGGCAGCCAGCCCTGGGCATGCAGGTGCCTGGTGTGCTCAGCGAGGTCCCCAGACATGAACTAGGCACCTCTGCTTTGCTGTCCTGCTCTTAATACAATTATATATATATATTCGGGGACCAGCTGACAGCGTAGTGGATACGTCAATGGACTCCCCTATGGCTGAATTGAACCACAGTTCAATTCCTGGACCGAGAGGCCTGAAAATCACTCTGGGTGCATGTGAGTGTGTGCCCAAAATGCTGGGAGGAGATTAGAGAAGGGACGGTGGTGTCGCCATCCTCCCTGAGGGGTGATTTCTCACTTTCCCTCTCATCTCTCTCCAGAGAGTGCACACACCCCAAGGCAAACGCTTCTTAAAAAAATCAGTCCTGGTTTTTTTTTTTTTTTCCATGAAAGACAAAGAAAGAGACAGAGGGAGAGGAGACAGGCACCCCCAAGCAGGCTTCCACACTGGGACCTACCCCGGGCCCATCTGGCTGAGACCATGGGAGGTACACTTGCCCAGTGTCCTGGGGAGGTCCTGGGACAGGGATGCGAGGCCTTTCCATGGGGCCGGGTTGTGCTGGCACTGCACTGCTGCCTGGCCCTGACTGGGCTCCTAGCAGGGTCTCTGTGACGAACACGCGTGTGACTGAATGAGCTAGTGCCGTAGCGATTTGTAGGTGGGGCGGTTGGATTCCCGGCTGGTATCTACTTCAGCAGTGCACTCGTTCTTTATGAGCTGGTCCACAGTGGGGAGAGAAGGAGGGTCACTGGGACCAGCAGTTACTATAACAGCTATGTCGCTGGACTCCCATGTAGTCGACTGAGGCTCGAGTCCTGGACCCAGTGGCTTAAACTCACGCTGAGCGCACCTGCGTGTGTGCCCAAGATCCCGAGAGGAGAACGGAGGAGAAGGGATTGCGGCGTGTCCATCCCCCCTGGGGGGTGATTTCTCACTTTCTGTCTCTCTGTCTCTCTCTCTTTCTGGTGAGTGCACGTGCCCTATAGCAAAATCATCTCATATATACATATACATATATATGTATGTATATGTATGTATATATATGTGTGTATAAAGAGAGAGGACCACTGAATAGTGTGGTAACAATCTTACCCCACAAGTTAGCTGCTGTGTTCTGAACCTCAATAGGATATTATTGACTTTGAAAATAGTTTTACTATTTAAAAATAATAATGCAGTCATAGCAGGGGAACTTTTTGTTTAGAGTTTAATCATTCTAGATACTGATTACTTTTCTTTCTTAAAACAGACACCCACACTTTCATCACATCCTAAATAATTTTTTTTTTGTTTTTGGAGAGATTTTCGCTATAGGGCGCGTGCACTCGCCAGACAGACAGAGAGACATAGAGACAGAAAGCGAAAAATCACCCCCCAGGGGGGATGGTCACGCCACAATCCCTTCTCCTCCATTTCCTCTCGGGATCTTGGGCCCGCATGCATATGCGCCCGGCGTGAGTTTTAAGCCACTGGGTCCAGGATGCGAACCACGGTCGACTACGTGGGAGTCCAGCGACATAGCCATTACGCTAACTGCTGGTTCCCCTAAATAATTTTTATGAAGCTAATTTTCTCCACCAGTGAATTTAAAGAAATTCTTTTTATTTATTTACTTATTTTAGATAGAGATTTTTTGCTATGGAGTACATGCGCTCGCCAGAGAGACAGGGTGACAGAAAGTGAGAAATCACTCCCCCGGGGGCATGGCCATGCCACAAACCCTTCTTCTCCATTCTCCTCCTGGAACTTTGAACACTCATGCACACGTGCCCAGTGTGAGTTTAAGCTGACAGGTCCGAGACTCAAAGCACTGTCGACTACATGGGAATCCAGCAATGCAACTATTTCGCCATCTGCTGGTCCATAAAGAAAGCTCTTCTAATTTGAGAGTAGACATTGCATAAGCTGTGCCAAGTCTATAAAATACATAAGTATATATTTAATTTTAAATAGCATATTTTCTGTATTATGGAGAACACTGACATTGGTATTTTTAAAGAATCAAAATATAGAAACTGAAAAGAATAAGGCTTTATTATTATTATTTGGAGAGGTTTTTGCTATAGGGTGCATGCGCTCGCCAGAAAAACAGAGAGAGACAGAGAGACAGAAAGCGAGAAATCACCTGCCAGAAGGGATGGCCATGCCGCAATACCTTCTCTCCCATTCTTCTCTCGGGATCTCGGGAACACACGCAGATGTGCCCGGCGTGAGTTTAAGCCCCCGGGTCCAAGACTCAAACCACAGTCGACTACATGGGAGTCCAGTGACATAGCCATTACACTAGCTGCTGGTCCCAAGGCTTTATTATTTTGGGGTAGCCAATCATCAGGTTTAAGATGTTAAATATATATATGTATATATAAGCAATTCAGGCTGTCTCCATGCCTGCTGGTTAAGGCAGCTGGATCCCGCGTGGCTGACCCTGGAGTTTGAGTCTAGGACCTGGTGACTTGAGAAACACGTCAGGCACGTGTGCCTGTGTGCCCAGAATTGGTACCGACGGACAGAGGGAAAAAGGGTAGCGGGGAAAGCTCCGCTCTCAAGGGGGTGCTTTCCTTCCTACCTCTCTTTCTCACTGGCCACTGCACGCACCCGCTAGTTGACACAAAAGAAAATCAGCTAACCGTAATCGATGCTTTCACCTCCCTGCACATTTCAAAGCGCTATGACTCGCCAGTGTCCAAGTCACATCCGTATGTGTCCTTTCCTGAGTGCTGCGTGCTAGCGGGAGTACAGAGAGCAAGCTTCATCGTACATCATTTATTGACTAGAGGTTTTCACCTTAGGGTGCATGCATTTGCTGGAGACAGAGAAAGAGAAACAGAGACAATGGAGGGAAAGTGGCCCCCCACAACCCCTACTGCCCCACTCTCCTCCCAGGATCTTGGGCGTGCAGGCACACGCACCCTGCATGACTTTAAAACCACTGGGTCTGGTACTCGAACCGTGGTAGGCTATGTGGGAGTCCAGCCCATCTGCTGGTCCCCGTTCTACATTTTATTAACACTCACACAGTGCTGGGATTTTGCTGTGGACTGAGTGTCTGTATCCCCCACATTCGTATGTGGAAGCCACAGTGTGATGGCGTTTGGAGATGGGCCCGTGGGTGGTAATTAGGTCAGGAGGGTGGAGCCTTCATGAGAGGGATAAGTGCTTTATAAGAAGAGACATAAGAGAGATGATCTCTCTCTCTCACTCTCTCTTCCAGGAGAGGACACAGCAAGAGGGCTGCCACCTGCAAGCCAGGAAGAGCGCCCTCAGTATTCCCCAGATCAGCTGGACCTAGCTCTTAGCCTGCGCAGCCTCCTGAAATACGGAGGCCTTGTCTCGGTTCCACTCACTAGCCGTGGTACCATCCAGCGGCCCGAATGATTCAGTCCATTTTCAGGAGCGTACCTCCAGATGAGGCTCCCAGGAGGCCGGGTGGGGGCCAAGGGGGTGTTCAAGGCCATCCTGACCCTGGCTGTCTGGCACCTGGGGATGCTACTGCTTATGTCCCTTCTCTGGCCTGAACGTTTCCGGCCTTTACGGAGTAGTCCTACGTCCCTCCCTGACTCCCCTTGGAGGCCGTGAGGGCTGAGCGAACTCTCACCTGACCAGCTTCAGTAAGCTTCGTGCAGTGCTGGAAGGTTTTGTCATCTTGGATTTGTTTCTGCCCTTTCCACCTTAGAGAGAGAGATTAAGAGAACAATCAGCTATTCAGGGCAGGCAGCGAGGCGGCTGAAGACAGAGTCAGTGCCTGGGGTGGCGATCGGATTTAGGAGCCGACAGCGTGAATCTCCCCTCTAGTTCTCTCTAATGACCTCGCAGGGCTGCTCATTTCCTCCTTCCCACCATGAACGCTGGGAATGGCTTCGAAGCCCTTCCAGCTCCTTCGAGGAAAGGTGTTTACCAAACATACGGATAGCTTTCAGTGGGAATTTACTAAATGCACGCTGTGGTTCCTTTGGAAAGATTATGTCCTACAAAGTCACATTTTTTAGAATGAAAATTCCAGTCTGGAAGGTGACTCCTTTCCTATCGCAAGCCCAGTCCTTTATCCCGAAAACCACAGGCCCCATCACTTCGTAATCTTCAAGGTTGACAGAGACTCTCTTCTTCCCCAAACTCCAGTCAGGCTCCCCCAGCCCTCTTCCTGTTTAGGCCTCCACCTTGGCCTACGGAAACTCCAAGACCCAGCATCTCAGCACTCCTGTTTTGTCCCCGTCCCGCCCCATGCTGAGCGACTAGAAGGAGCAGGAACACACTTCCTAAGAGCTCGAAGCTGTGCCTCCCAAGCCCCAAAGTTCCCGCCTGGGAAGTGCAAGCCTTCCCAGACAGCTGAGCATTTGCTCCAGCACCTGGAGAGAGAGCCCTGTCTCCCAGTCTCTGGGCGAGGATGAGGGCCAGGTGGCCTAGGCACATGGACCAACCCCCTTGCCAGTTTCTGTAATTTTTGGGGGGGAGAGATTTTTGCTATAGAGTACATGTGCTCAGATTTGTTATAGGCCATGTGTGCTCACCAAAGAGATAGAGATAGAGAGAGAGAGAAAGAGAGAGAGAGAGAGAACAAGCTGCCAGGTCCGAGCCTCCAACCGCAGTGGGCCGTGGGGAGTGCGGTGCTCCAACCACCGTGCCACCTGCTGACCCACACGATGCCGGTTTAGGTGCAGACGTAAGAGCACTCAGCTGCACGTGGAATCGCTGGACCTACACAGCTCCTCGCCGGGCTACCCACCCACATCCACGCACTTCTATTTATCCATTCATCATCATTTTGTTGTGAAGACGAGGCCTTGCTGTGCTGCATGTCAGACGTTGAGGATTTATCTCTCCTGCTTTGTAAACGCTTTCTTGTGTTCATCTCTCTTTCTGCTTGATTTCTGTGGAGAAGTTTTGCCTTTTCCTTGGACTCTGTCCTTCCCATTACTTTAGCTGTTCCCATTTTTTAAAACTGCTTTAATTTTTAAAAATGTTCATTTATTTCTCCCATGAGAAAGGGACGGAAAGAGAGCTCCCCGGCAGGCCTTGACTCCATGAGCCCCTTCCTTCAGCGAGCCCCGGAGCATGGGTGTGCACGTGACTGTGTGTGCGGGGAGGTCTCTGGACTCGAGCTGGGAACCTTACCAGGTGGGCCAGCCTTGCCGAATGTTGTACTTTACTGCTGTGCCACTACCCAGCTCCTGGCTGTTGTAATCGTTATCATTTATTTTCACTCACATTTAAGACCATTTTAAAAGTCATGTATATTAAGTACGATTTACATAGAACAAAATTTTACCTTTAAAGTGTACAGTTCTTTTTTGAGAGTTTTTTGCTATAGGACGCGTGCACTTACCAGGAGGACAGAGAGAGACAGAGAGACAGAAAGCGAGAAATCACCCTCCAAGGGGTGATGGCCACGCTGCAATCCCTTCTTCTCCGTTCTCCTCTCGGGATCTTGGACATGCATGCACACGCGCCTGGTGTGAGTTTCAGCCACCGGGTCCAGGACTCAGACTGCGGTCGACTACATGGGAGGCCAGCGACATAGCCATTACGCCATCTGCTGGTCCCAAAATGTAAAGTTCTATAAATTTTTTAAAATAATTATTTATTTATTCAATTTTATTTGTTATTATTAATTTTTAATTTGACCAGAGAGAGACAGAGAGAAAAGGAAAGTTAGAAAGCAAGTTGCCAGGTCCGGGACTTGAACTTCGGTGACCGTATGGGAGTTCAGTGTCTTAACCACCACATCACATGCTGGTCTCCAGTTCTATGAATTTTGACAAAAGCATACAGTCAGGGAACTACAGCCACAACTGAGATGTAGGATAATTCCATGGCTCCAAATGACAGTCACATCAAAAATGATTTGTTTCTATTCTTTTTCCCTTAGAAAACTGTTCTTTTTTAAAGCACTATTCTCAAATCAATCAGATAACTTTTTAATTAAAAAAAAATGTTAGAAGTTGTTGCCTTGGGGTGCATGTGCTTGCCAGGGAGAGAGAGACAGTGACAATAAGAGGGGAAGCGAGAAATCACCCGCCAGAGGGGATGGCCATAGTGCAGTCCCTTCTCGTCCATTCTCCTCCAGGGACCTTGGGCACGCAGGACACATGCACTTGGTATGGTTTTGAAGCCCCCAGGTCCAGGACCTGAACCGCCGACAGCCATGTGGGAGTCCAGTGATGTAACTGCTAAGCCTGCTGCTGGCCCCAACTTTTACTTTTTTTTTTTTGGAGAGTTTTTTTTTTTTTTTTTCTTATGCTATAGGGCGCGTGCGCTCGCAAGACAGACAGAAAGAGACATAGAGACAGAAAGTGAGAAATCACCCCCCGGGGGGATGGTCACGCCGCAGTCCCTTCTCCTCCATTCTCCTCTTGGGATCTTGGGCACGCACGCACACGCACCCGGCGTGAGTTCTAAGCCACCGGGTACAGGACGTGAACTGCAGTCAACTACGTGGGAGTCCAGCGCCATAGCCATTATGCTAACTGCTGGTTCCCAACGTTTACTTTTTTTTTTGCTAAAATATTTTCTGTGCCCTAAATCAGTTTAGACTTTTAGGATCGGTTGTTCTGTTGGTGGCTCTGCCCCTGCCCTGCAGGTGGCTGTGTGGGCTTCTCTGACCTTAGTAGGTCTATTTTCCCCACAGTGCTCTCCCCTGAGAGAGGGCCACCTGCATGCAGGGTCTGCAGAGGGGTCCCTGTGTGGAGGGCAAGGCTGGCAGGCTCCTCTTAGGGCCTCTGGGTGATTGAGGATCCCAAAAGCCAAACGAAAGCCATTAGAAAATTTTTATTTCAAGAGAGGAGAGAGAGAGAGAAAGAGAGAGAGGAGAGAGAGAGAGAGGCAGGCGCTTGTACCCGGGCCTTGACACCACAGCACACCCCAGGCTCAGCCAGCCGGGTCCTGGGCACGCGCAGCAGCTCTGCGTTCACGGGCCTGCAGGGCGGACCTGTGGGGCGGACCTGGGACATCCCATGGGCTCCGCAGTGCTGGAGCTCCGCCTTGTGGCTGCAGTGAGCTGGAGCTGGGAGAGCAGTCTGCACCTCCTGTGTGCACTCCCACTCAGGGTATTTGTCACAGAGGGTCAGAGGTCACAGAGGGTCAGAGGTCCCTGTCCTCCCCACAGGTGTCTCTGCCCCACTGGCAGCCTTCCTGTGGTGGTCAGCTCCCTTTCTGCAGACGACGTGGTTCAGGTTAAAGCTCTGCCCGTGTGTGTGTGTGTGTGCATGTGTGTGCGTGTGCGTGTGCGTGGGGGCTCACCAGTCCCTTCTGCAGGAGGTGGGCTGTTGGGTGGTCCCTGTGCCCCTCGTCTTCTGAGCCCGAGGATCTCTGAAGCACGTTCTGCTTTCTCTCCCTCTGGAGTCTTTGTGCTCCGGTTCCCTCTCCACAACCCTACCTGTCTCCAGGGGCTCCTCAGAGCTCTTTTACATCGGCTCTTATTTCTTGCTTTCCAGCACTGTTACATATTACTTTGGTTTGCTTGTTTTTTTTTTTTGTTTTAAAAGAGTTTTTTTTTTTTTTTTTAAAGGTTCCTTTTTTTTTTTTTTTTTAAAGGTTCCTTTTTTTTTTTTTTTTTAAAGGTTCCTTTTTTTTTTTTTTTTTGCTACAGGGTGTGTGCGCTCACCATCTAGACAGAGGCTGAGAGACAGAAAGTGAGAAATCACCCCCCAGGGGGAATGGCCATGCCTCTCGGGATCTTGGGCACGCACGCACACGCGCCTGGTGTGAGTTTAAGCCACCGGGTCCGGGACTCAAACCGCGGTCGACTACGTGGGAGTCCAGTGACATAGCCATTATGCTAACTGCGGGTCCCTAGATTCCTTTTTTTATAAAGAGAACTATTTAGTTAGTTATTTATTTCTTCTTTTTTAAAATACAACACAGTAAACTTCCTTTATTTATAATGCCAGAGAGTACGTGCACACACACACGTGTAGGAGACACACAGAGCACCTCCCGGTGGCGCCTGGTTATGCCACAATCCCCTGTCCTCCGTTCCATCAGGGTCCTGGTCAGGGATGCTCAGGGTGTTTTGAGTCACTGGGGTTAGGGTTCAGACTTCAGTCAGCCGTGTGGAATCCAGCTCCGTCCACACGGCACTTAACCACTGTGCGATAAGGCCAGTCAAAACTATGTATTAAACTTTATCTCATGTAAACTTAAAAAAAGAAAAAAAAACATTCCAGGCCCCAATACAGATTCTGAACTGAGTTAGACTCGAATATGATAAAACAAATGTTAAAAACTTGTCAGTCTTTCTGAAGAAGTGTGGTATTTTTGGCTGACAGATTAATCAGCAGTGTAGATTGAATCTAATGCCAAAGAATACAGTTTTGATGTGGTAACAGAAAATTTTGAGTTTTAAGCCACCGGGTCCGGGACATGAACCGCGGTCGACTACGTGGGAGTCAGATTAATCAGCCATTACGCTAACTGCTGGTTCCCAAGAATACAGTTTTGATGTGGTAACAGAAAAGTATTCTAGTGTCCTAATACCGAGATAGTAAGACTAGAATGAAAGGCATTCTTTTGGATTCTGTTTTTTAATACTTTTTCAGAGGAAGAAAGCCATGAAGAGGTGCTCAGTAGAGACACTGAGCGAAGGTTGGTAAACGTGGGCTGCTTGCAGACCTCGGGTGATGCTTGTCAGCAAGTTCAACAACCACAGGAGTGAGGTGCTCCCTGCGGGGCTCCCCCAACCATCGGCTCTGCGGCAGTTTCCCATAGGCTCCTCTCCCCACTCCATAGACCTGCTGGGACTCGTCTTGTAGCTGGCCTCCAGACCTCCCCATCCATACTGCCTGCCTTCCTTAGGGCCTGCGTCCCAGTCGGCACGAGGGACCCGATCGTCCAGAGGGCTCCACTTACGTCTCGCGTAGCATTTTCTGCGTCTGCGCTTGAGCAGTGTTCCACAGAGCAGAATCCACATGCTGTCGCTTTCATTTTATCCAGACCCGTAATGATTTTATGTCACCACTTCTGCTGGAGAGTTCATAGATGTGTTCTTCTGTTGTATAAAAGGACAGATTTCCAACATACAATGTACAGCTTTTCTTCGTCATCACTCCAGAAGTGCTGGTCCCGGTACTGGCTCAGCTCCACGTAGGAGTCACTGCGCAACGCCTTCAGGAGGCCACCAGACACAGCACAACGAAGTGGATGACGAATTGCCAACTCCGAGTTCAACGAGACGGAGGCGGCCTTCTCTTCTTTTTATTTTTAAAAATTTGACCTGGGAGAGACCGAAAGAAAGA
>NW_006159461.1:1510838-1515205 GCF_000334495.1 Tupaia belangeri chinensis | reverse complement strand
TAAGACTTGAACCATGGTTCACAATGTGGGAGTCCAGTGCCTTAACCACCACACCACCTGCCGGCCCCCATTGATTACTTTTGATTTCTTTCTTTCTTAACAAATATTGCTCTTGGGGCCAGCAGATGGCATAGCAGTATGTCACCAGACTCCCACATGACCAACTGTGGGTTCAAGTCCTGGACCCGGTGACTTCAGTCTCATGCCAGGCATGAGTGCATGTGTGCCCAAGATCCTAGAAGGAGACTGGAGAAGGGATGGCAGCATGGCCATCCCCTGGGGGGTGATTTCTCACTTTCCCTCTCACTGTCTCTGTCTCTCTCCAGTGAACACATGTGCCCTAAGGCAAAAACCTCTACCAAAAATATACTCTCTTATATAAATACATATGTATGTATATTTGTATGTATGTATATTTGTATGTATGTATATATGTATGTATACACATATACACATGTACATATATTTACTCCTGGAGGGTACATATCTTCTCCAGAGAGAGAGACCAGGACAGGGAGAAAGAGAACTCTCGGACGGGATCACACCACAATCCTTTTCCCTCTGTTTCTCCATCTTACTGGGGTTGGGACACCCCGCACGCCCAGTGTGCCTCTCGAGCAGCTGGGACGGGTGGGAATGAGCAGCAGTGTGGGACCGGACTCCCCGTGCGAGGCGCCCAGCCACTGAGCCCAGGCTGCCTCCCCCCGCCCCCGTTTCTCTTTCTAGCCTGCCTTCTCTCCCCTCCCCTCCACTCCCCTCCCCTCCACACCGCTCGGCTCTCTCCCTTCCTCCTTCCCCTTGGCTTCCTTTCCCTTGTATAGTGTCCTCTGTCATTTTTGAAGGATTTGTGTTTGGAGAGGAATGATGGATTAGAACCCATCCTCTGTCCATGACCTTCCTCCAGTCTGCAATTTTGGCCTTCTGTTTCTAGGTGCTTCGGAGAAAGTCTGCCATGGTGGTTGAGAAGCTGCGCTTTAAAAACAAATGTTTATTTGACCAGAGAGAGACGGGGAAAGGAGAAAGCACGCACTGGGTCCGGGACTCGCACTGCAGCCAGCCACATGGGAGTCCAGCCCTTTGGCCGCCACGCCACTTGCTGGCCCTGAGAACGTGCACCTTGATGCTGACGGGCTGAGCGGGGGTACCGGCTGTCACCGACATGGGGTGTGACCTCGAGCGAGCTGCTTTAGTTTCCTTATGTGTAAGATGAGGTAGGACCAGCCTACTTCTAGGAGACTGTCCTAAGGATTAAAAGTTAATGCTTGGGGGAACCAGCAGTTGGCACAATGGCTATGTTGCTGGACTCCCATGTAGTCGACCGCGGTTCGAGTTCTGGACCCGGTGGCTTAAAACTCACGCCGGGCGCATGTGTGTGCATGTGTGCCCCAGATCCTGAGAGGAGAATGGAGGAGAAGGAATTGACGCGTGGCCATCCCCCCTAGGGGGGGATTTCTCACTTTCTGTCTGTCTCTCTGTCTCTGTCTGTTTGGTGAGCGCACGTGCCCTATAGCAAAAGCCTTTCAAAAAAAAAAGTTAATGCCTGGGGGTGACCAGCAGGTGGTGTGGTGGTCAAGGTGCTGAACTCCCACATGGCTGACCATAGTTCGAGTCCGGGACCTGGGACTTGAAAAATCACGTTGAGTGTATGTGCACGCGTGCCCAAAATCCCAGGAGGAGAATGGAGGATCAGGGATTGCAGTGTAACTGTCCCTCCTGGGGATCATTTCTCACTTTCCTTCTCTTTGTCTCTGCCTCTTTCTGGCAAGTGCATGTGCATGTGGCCGAAACCTTAAAAAAAAGTTAATGCCTGTAGTCGCTGAGAACATTGTTGGCAAACATTATTGTCTTCGTTAATTGCTTGGTGTTTTCAATAGTGTGTTGTTGAAATTTTATGAATTATGTCTTTAATAAAAATTTTTTTTAACTTTTTCTTTTATGAGTGGGACCGTATTCATTTTATGTCTTATTCTACAGGTAGAAAAAACATAATTTATATGAAGGTAGGTGCATATATTATTAACAGCTGGAAAAAAACGCAAGTGTATAGTAATTATAGATGAGTAAATGACAGAATATTTTATTCAAAATTATAAGGCAAATGTAGACAAGCAGACTCATGAAAATTGTAGGAAAAGTGGAGAGAGGAAATAGAATACCTAAGAATATTCACCCAGTGGTTTTATGTATAACTTCTGTGTGTTCCAAGATTAGAGTCAGGAAAGTTACGCTCTAGCATTTTCAATTTGGCCAGTTACTATTTTAAAGGCAAAGGAATAGAAAGAAGAGGTCATAATGCCCCTGGCGGCCAGCGCAGCGTCAGCTGTCTCAGCACCCCCATGGCGAGCCGGGCAGTGTGCGTGCCTGGGCAGGCTGTCTGCGTGCAGAACCTCAGAGCCAGGAGTGCGTGGGCCTGCCCCAGACTAGGAAAACAAGACACCCTGCTCTGCCTGAAGTCATCCTGTGTGTCTCAGCGTTTTGGAGACTGTCTGTCCCACCTTCGTGAGCACACCACAGGTACAGTCAGTTTCTAGCAGGATCTTCCCACCGAAGAACAAAGACTTATTGATGCTTAGACTATAGGACTCCCGAGGGCCCCGCCCTGTGAACAACAGGCTCCATGGTGGTAAATTAAGATAAACACCAGGACACCGTTGGTGGAAAATAGTTACGGACCGGCCCATGGGATGGTGGTTAAGGCTGCTGGAGTCTTGGCTGCTGTGCAGTTCAAGTCCCTGGACATGGTGTCTTGAAAGAGGAGCTGGCCACCTGTGCCTGTGTACCCAAGACCCTGAGGAGAGAGAGTACAGGGGAAGGGGCGGAGGCGGGGCTGTCCCCTCCCCCTCTGTCTCTTGCCAGCGAATGCATGCACCTATAGCAAAGTAAAAAAGTATTTTGTTTTCGTTTTTCTTTTAGGATGTGTACTGAGATTGAATGGGTAAAATTCTTTAGACTATTTACCTTCTTCTTGTAAGACTTCATATTTAAAAAAAACAGAAACAAACTATATTTTAAAACGTGAGCAGAGCTTCTTGGCAGGTGGTGCAGGTTCTGAGGCGCTGATTCGCCCCAGGGCCACCGGCTCTGCCTCCAGAGAAGCCTGAAGCTCGAGGGGCATTCATGTGTGTGCCTGCCTCCCCACCGGCTGGAGGGCTGGGAATGGGGGGGACTGCAGTGGGGGCAGACCCCCTAGGGTATGCATGGCTCTCTCTCCTACTCATGAAATAAACAAACGAAAGAGGGGGCAGGGCAAAGAGAGCTAAGGCTTTGGTTAATGTGTCTGATGTAAATAAAATACACTCCAGTGAAAGTTGCATTACGGACATTTATAATTTAACATCTAAATGCCACTTGCTCTGAGGTATGCTAAAATTACAGCGATACCCGGTGCTAATGTTGAAGGTTAAAGCATGTCAAGCATACCGTACTCTTATCCCCTCCTTTTTTTTGGTCACAGGGTGTGTGCTCTGCAGGGGGAAACAGGGAGGTGGACAGAGGGGCGAGCACCCCCAACGCATGCAATCTCTGCTCCTCCACGTCTCCAGCCTGGTGGGATTCTGGACATGCATGCTCGTGTGCTCAGCATGCTTTTCAAACCATCAGGACCAGGGTTTGAACTGCAGTCCACTGAGTGGGATCCGCTCCCCTTCACCATTAGGTCACACTTTTTTTTTTTTTTTTTTGAGAGGTTTTTGCTATAAAGCGCGTGCACTTGACAGAAAGACAGAGAGAGACAGAGAGACAGACAGAAAGTGAGAAATCACCCCCCAGGGGGAATGGCCATGCCGCAATCCCTTTTCTTCCTTTCTCCTCTCGGGATCTTGGGCACACACGCACAAGCGCCCGGGGTCAGTTTAAGCCGCCGGGTCCGGGACTTGAACCGAGGTTTACTACACAGGAGTCCAGCGACATAGCCATTATGCTAAGTGCTTGTCCCACTATTTCTTAAAATAGTTTGTAAGCTCACCAATCATGAAAATAATTTTAAGTTTATCAGTCATTAACACAACCCTTAGTCTTTGTGCTGTTTGTTCTCTTTGCTGTAGGGTACACGCACTTGCCTGAGAGACAGAGAGAGAGAGAGAGAGAGCAAAAGAGAGAAAAGAGAATCACTTCCTGGGGGATGGCCGCACTGCAATCCGTTTTCTACTCTTCTCTCAGGATTGTGGGCAGACACACACACAGACACACACGTCTGGTGGCATGTTTTTCAAGCTCTCGGGTTCAGGATTCGAATCACACGGTTGGCCACATGGTACCTAGTCACCTCAACCTCCACCGGCTCCTATTCTCTGTGTTTTTGACGTGTGAAGAAGGTGTTTAAGTTTTTTTTTTTTTTTTTTTTTTCACATTCTACTTTTGTCACGCCA
>NW_006159461.1:1502882-1510246 GCF_000334495.1 Tupaia belangeri chinensis | reverse complement strand
CCCCCCCAACCCCCACCGGCCCCTATTCTCTGTTTTTTTGACGTGTGAAGAAGGTTTTTAAGTTTTTTTTTTTTTTTTTTTTTGCACATTCGACTTTGTACAGTAGCAAGATAAACCTTGATTTGTGTATCTGTTAGGTTTACATTTAGAAAGATATACTGCATTCCGTAACCACGTCCCTGCGGTGTTTTCTTTCAGTTAACCAATTAAAAGAAAAAAATGAAATATGACAACTGAAAAACGTGGAAGAGTCTATTTACCGAGAACTGGTCCGCAGATCGAGTTAAAATAATGAGATGAAGAGACTTCTGGCAGACATGTAGCACTTGTTTTCATTTGGATTGTCGTTTAATAATTTGATGATTGCATTATAATCACAGCAATATTGCATTTTAATCACATGCATACATTTGGTTAACGGAATTAATGCCTTTAAATCATAATTTGATTTTGGCTAATATATAACCAGTTCCTTTTCTGTCCCTGCTCCAATACGAATCAGAATCAGTAAGCTGGGTTTGAATCAACTCCTTTTGGTCAACTCCCTAGCCACAGTCTGCCTCCTGCCTCCTGAAGAGATCATCGTTCACACCACTGTGGAGCGAGAATGCTGCAGATGATAACGCACAGAAATGGGAAGCGACCCTCATCTAGCACAAACCCACAACACTCTTTGTGTGACTAACCCACAGATACCGCAGCAGACTTCCCAACTGTGCGTCTTTCTTCCCTTCGTGGTGCTAGGCTGCCCGGCTTCCCAGGGCCACAGCCGGCTGGGCGAGTGTGGAATGGGGCAGAGGACAGTCACAGGACCCTGAGAACACTGTTGAACGTTTTTCATGTGCCACTCCCTTGACTAGTCAAATATTTCCTCATTTTTATCAATAGTAAGAAAAGCTCTAAGAAAGCAGAAATCCTGCTGTCCAGATCATTTCTGTGCCATTTCATAAATCCAAGCATGGGCCCACCCACGGTGGTGCAAGAGGTGGCATGCAGCCGCTGAGGCCACACAGGGGACACGGGTTTGGTTCTTGGATCAGCCTGAACAGGCTCAGTGCAGTGGCCACACTTCGGCACTAGCTCACTGGGAGCCAGGGCGGGAGGATTGTGAGCTGGCTGAGCATCCTCCCCGAGGCCTGCCTCCCCTCTGCTTCTCTCTCACACACATTTAAAAGAGAAATATAACCACACGCCCCCTAGTAAGGTTTCGGTCCACAGTGGGCCACATAGGATGGTGGTTCTGTGAGATTACAGCAGACCGTGCGCCTAGCCTAAGCGTGTAGGCTGTACCATCTCGGCTGTGCAATACTCTAGTGTCTGCCTGAGGATGACATCATCTCTCAAGGACTCTGGGGACATAGCCCATCGTCAAGTGAGGAGGGACTGTGATGCTTGCAGTGCTAGAAAATGGCCGCAGTAGGGAGCGATTGTAACGAGAGTGAGTCCTCTGCATTCGTTTTCACCTCATTCCTTCTAGAAAGCCATGGTGCCTTGAGGTCCTTCTAGAGAATGTCCATGCCTTTCCTGTGGGGGAGAATGGACAACCTTGGGGTTGGGAGGTAGGAAGGGGGTGGGCTCTAGCCCGCTGAGCTCTGGAGCTCAGGTGGGCAGTGCAGAGGGCGCTGGAGAGCAGCACTGAGACTAAGGGCCGGGCTCGGGGTGTCGGGTGGTGTGTCCATGCAGGAGTGGCAGAAGGGGGTCTAGTCTGCGGGAGCCACGCCTCTCCAAGGTCAGAGTCGCTCACTTGGGGTCAGGTGGACAGAAGCCTCAGGAGAGCCCCGGAAAGCAGGATGTGATAGACGGGCTGGCCTACCTGATGTCGGGAGCCCACCGGGGCAAGGGCCGATGAGAGAAACCCCGTTGACACCCTTGTTCTACTTGAATTGTGTCCCTCAATCCACACAGGTTCAGATAAGGAAACTAAGACTGAGGAAGTTACCCAGCGTTACCCAGCTAATCAGCGGGGCACTAGGTTTGGGCTCAGAGTCCCCAAGTCCAGTTACTTCTCATGTGGGATCCAGCTCCCTAGTCGCAAGGCCTGACCACTGCCATGGAGCTGGCCTACATGACAATTCTTACATAACGAATTTTATATTAGTTCAATATTCTTAATACCCAGTTCACATTAAACTTAATCTGATTGTCCACAGAAGTCCGCCATCATTCTTCTTCTTTCACGTCTTCATTTGTTTGTCCTGTCTCTCTCTCTTTAAATGACCAGAGGACGTGTGCACTCACCAGGCAAAATCAGAGAGACAGAGAGAGCCCGCGATGGGGTGTGGTCTCGCTGAGACTCTGTCTCCATTTCTCCATATCGTCAGGATATGGGGCACTCATGCACATGAGCCTGGTGTGTTTTTTGGCCACCAGAGCTGGGATTCAAACGGTGGCAGCCATGTGGAATCCTGCTCCCTTAACTACAGGGCTAGGGGCTGGTCCAGACAGAACAACCCTGCCTTTCCTTCTTCCCCTTCTCCTTCCCTTCCTCCTTTTTCCTCCCCCTTCTTTGCTTCCTTCGACTTTTATTTCTTTATTATTTTATTTATTTTCTTAAAGAGGTTTTTGCCTGAACAATCAGACCCTGGCATTTGATAGAAAGTGGTTGGATATGGAGGATCTGTTGCTGAGTGAAGCAAGCCAGGCTATGAAAGAAAGACATTGTATGTCTCCACTTAATATATACTGACTATCCGCACTCTGTGGTAGAGATGGAAATATGGGAGGACATAAAAGCAGTGGTCATAGTTATGGATGCTGAAGAGTGTGGAATCGAGTGGGGGAGAAGGGAAGAGTCTAGAGAAGGATAGCAAGAGAACAAATAGCGAGACATGACATTAATGGGACAGAGAAATGGTTTATTACCTGTGGATGATGACATGTCTAATATTCTCAACTGGACTGGTCTGCGAAGTATTTCATGTTGAGTAAATTCTCTTTACAAGCCACATGACATATAGTGATTGAATGTTTGAAAAAATGAGAATAAATAATAATAATAATCTGATTAAAAGTGGTGAAAAGCTATTTGATGATGATGTGGACAGTAATGTCTTTGTCTTGACTGACATGCATGGTAATTGTACTGGAAAAAGAAATGTAATACACTGTAAAGATATTTGTGATTAAATGTAATATAAAAATAAAAAGAAAAGAAGTTTTTGCCTTTGGACATGTGTGCTTACCCGGGAGAGAGAGGGACAGAGAGAGTGAGAGGAAAGTGAGAAATCTCCTCCTGGGGGGATGGCCGCATCTCAGTGTCTTCTCCTTTCTCCTCCGGGATCTTGGCTATGCACACACTCACGCCTGATAGGATTTTCAAGTAGCTGAGTCGGGATTTGAACCTAGGTTGGTCCTGTGGGAGTCCAGGGACACAATCGCTATGCCAGCTGCTGCTTCTTTCCTTCATCTTTCATGACATTAACTTTCTAAAATATCCACTTCGGTTTTTTTCTTGGAGGTGCCAATTTCTGAATTTGTTTCTTCATGATTGAATGCATGTTAAATACTTAGGGGAAGAATACTACATCAATAATGGCGTGTATTTTTTTTTCTTTTTTTTTTGAGAGATTTTCGCTAAAGGGCGCATGCGCTCGCCAGACAGACAGAGAGAGACAGAGAGACAAAAAGCAAGAAATCACCCCCCGGGGGGATGGTCACGCCGCAATCCCTTCTCCTCCATTCTCATCTCGGGATCTTGGGCACACACGCACATGCGCCCGGCGTGAGTTCTAAGCCATGGGGTCCGGGACGCGAACTGTGGTTGACTACGTGGGAGTCCAGCGACATAGCCATTACGCTAACTGCTGGTTCCCATGGCGTGTGTTTTTGATTCTAGCAATGACTCTTGGTGTACAAACCAGATGAAGTGAGGGCCACTAAGTGACACTGACCACTTTCAAAAGAAAAATGGCAGCCGTTGGTCAGGACTTCAGCCGGGCGCTTCAGGTGTGTTACCTCCACCCTCAAAAGGACTGGGTCCGGCATTGTTTACACCGTTTTACCTATAGGAAGAGTGTTAGAGACTGCTACCGCCAGCACCCGTTCTCCTCCATTTCCCCGGGAGTGTACTTTTTGTCCCATTTGCAACTCACAGTGTGCCTAGTTGGAGCGTAAAGCTCTACCCACAGCAGCGCAGGGCCTCGTGAGTGGTGCTCGGGGACCTGCTGGTGGCGGCCCCGCTGGGTGCTGGCGACACCCAGCTCGCGCTCGGACTCTCCTCTGCGCCCCTACCTCCTGGCTAGCAGGGCAGTGCTGTGAGCTCAGGCACCCCGCGGACGTGAGGTCAGGGCGGACGGCAGAAGCCCCTGGTCCCGGAACTTGAGCGAGGACTGGCAGGAGCACAGGAGTTTCAGAACCTCCGAAAACCGTGGAGTTGGTGACAGAAAAGCACGCCTGCCCTGTTGAAGTCATTGTTCTTTGGGCCTTTCCTTTATAGATAACCAAGCAAGAGCCGAAGCCAACGGGACTCTTGCCTCGGATCAGGCAGTTGGCGAGCAGCAGTTGGGACTCAGACCTAGAGACAATCTTCCTAACCGGCAAAGTATGTCAAAAAATACTGCATGATATATTTATGCCAATTCATCGATTCAGCACTTTTACTTTTAAAAAATCATTTAATTTTTTTACTATTATTAATTATTACTATTTTTTAGATGTTTTGACTGAGGGTATGTGCACTCACCAGAGAGAGACAGAGACAGTGAGAGGGAGAGTAAGAAATCACTCTCTAGGGAGGATGGCCATGTCACAACCCCTTGTCTGATCTAGGATCTTGGGCACCGTATTGGGTACGCACACACATACACGTGCCCAGAGTGATTTTCAAGCCACTGGGTCCAAGACTCGAACTGCAGGATGGCCATGTGGGAGTCCCATGAGGTAACCGCTACACCATCTGCTGGTCCCTATTATTATTATTTTAAAATTTGCGATAGTGTAGAGTCTCACCAGAGGGAGATAGAGAAGGAAAGTAAGAAATGAGGCTGCCAGGTCGGGGACTCCAACCTCTGCCATGTGGGAGTCCAGCGCCTTAACCTCCATGCCACCTGCTGGCCTGTCAACTCTCTCAACTCTTATCTACGTAACTTGTGGCAGGCACTTAAAGAAACTAGCAAACCATATCTGATGTGGCCTTATTATATTTGGATTAAAGCAGGATACATAGGATAGGTATTTTTTTAAGCTTTAAATAATCTATTATCCGAGGACAAATTACTTGAGAACGGTAAACTCGGGCCCTGTTTAATCACAGCAGCTCGAGCTTTGCAAGATTGCGGTCGGTCAGCGAGGACGCCGCAGGGAGCCGGGGCAGCGGCTGCAGGCGCCGCGCTGAGCGGTGGGCGCTCGCGGCTCGCGACTCGGAGCGGCCCAAGAGCCGGCCCCGCGCTCTGCTCCCTGAGCCCCGGTGAGCCGCGGGAACTGGGCGTTCTTTCCCTCTGGATTCACCGGATTCCTCATCCTGTAGACCTGAAGGCCGGAGAGACTCTAACCGATTTCTTAGCCTTTGTTTTACATTTTTGAGCCATGCAGTGTAAATAACGGGGAAAGAGTCCAGTTTAGAAAACAGCTCACTCGGAATGATCAAAGGAATCTGGTTTCAGCTCTCTGGGGATCTTGTTTCCATTTCCACACTCGCTTAGGTATGCGATGATGTCTTCATAATTAATACAGTAAATTAGCACAGTGAACATAATTAACCGAATACCTTAAACTGTGTGTTTTAACGCTTGGCCATATATTGGTGAGTTAGGTAAAGATTAAAACTATAGCACCGGGGTCTTGATTGAATTAGTATTCTCTTGACTTGAAAGGTAATAAAATGATAAATTGAGATAATTTACTCATTTTAAAGGGAAGGGCGCTTTGGTCCCAACCACATTACGAAGTCCCTAAAAGGAGACTTCACTACTTAAAAAAGGTAAATTAAGTGGAACATGCGCTATGTTAAAAGGTCAACCGGCTTTCGGCTTTCGGGGGTGACAAGTGTCGTAGTGCCCGGACCCCCTGCTCAGGCGTGGACTAGGAAGCAAATGCGAAGGAGGGGAACTTTCCTCTGGAAGACTGGAGGGTGACAAGACACCAGCCTGGAGGATGGCCGGGTGTCCCTCCCCAGCAGGCTTGGGAGGCGCGTTCAGTGTTGAGTCACCACACAGACCCTGGCGGTTGGTTGTCCCCTGGGTCAGTCTGGGGTAGGATGGACCCTGGGCTCAGGTGACCAAATGGTGGAACATCTAACTGGGACACTCTTGAGAATGTGTCAGTGTTATTATAGTGGCAGACTCCTAAAATAATTACATCAACATGGTTTTTTTTTTTTTTTTTTTGGAGAGATTTTCACTATAGGGCGCATGCGCTCGCCAGACAGAGAGAGACAGAGAGACAGAAAGCGAGAAATCACCCCCCAGGGGGGATGGCTACGCCACAATCCCTTCTCCTCCATTCGCCTCTCGGGATCTTGGGCATGCACGCACATGTGCCCGGCGTGAGTTTTAAGCCACCAGGTCCAGGACGGGAACCGCAGTCGACTACGTGGGAGTCCAGCGACATAGCCATTCCGCTAACTGCTGGTTCCCTTGTTTTTGTTTTTTTTTTTTTAACATGCTTTTCAAATACAAATTCTTTCCCAAAATAAAAGAGCATCTTTGTATATGTATATTAAAGAAAAAAGTTAAACTACCTTATATTGATAACCAAATCATTAAAATAGTGTAAATGGGGTCATTATACTTTGTATATATTCAAATACTTGTATATAGTCAAATACTTATTCAAATATATACTTCATATATACTTTGTATGTATGTACATATACTTTATATATATTCAAATACTAATTCAATTATACTTTGTATATATTCAAATACTTTAAACTTAAAAAAAATATGCCACTGGTATTTTTTGGAAACTACCTTTTTCTATGTGGCTATTATGTAAAAAGGTTTTTTTTTTTTAATTTTATTATCATCATAATCTTCTTTCTATTACACTAGATTACATATAACTTTACATTGACTTCCATTGCTTTTTCAAAAGGGAATGCCATGCATGTCAGTCAATACAGAGATATCAATCTCCCCGCTTTATCATTCAATATCTTTTCCATGCTTTTCCCAATAATTATTATTATAATTTTTTAAACAGTCAATCACTATTTCTCATTTTGCTTATTAAAAAGACTTCACCCATCATGAAATACTTTCCAGACCGGTTCAGTTGAGAATACTATACATGTCATCATCAACAGGTAATAAACCATATCTATTTCTCATTAACATCCTGCCTCTCTATTGTTCACTGCTGTCTTTATCCTCTTCTCCCTCCTTTTTTTTTTTTTATACTTTGTTTTTTATTATAAATTTTTTTTT
>NW_006159461.1:1494195-1502352 GCF_000334495.1 Tupaia belangeri chinensis | reverse complement strand
CTGTTCTTGCCTGAGGTAATGCAGGGCTGGTATCCATCATCTTCTCACTGTCCATAGGTAGATAAAATCCTTCTCTACAGTGTATTTCTCAGTTGGTTTAAGGCAGTTAAAGGTTCTTTCTGTTGCTTATAGTTGCAAGTTCTTAATCCTTCTCTTCAGTTTCAGCTGGCTGGCCCAGAGGCCACGCGGCGACGGGGTGGGGTGGGGGGCAGGTGCGTGCTGCTGCCGCCGGCTTAGCAGGGCCCTGGGGGGGACATGCAGAGCCCGGAAGGGCCCGTGACGTCCCGCTTATGTAAAAAGGTTTTTAAAATTTTTTTTCCCCAGAGAGTGTGCATGCCTGCCTGAGAGACAGAAAGAGGGAGAGGAAGAAAGTCTCCGTGGGACAGTGTGGAGCAGCAGCCCTCTCTCCTCCGTTTCCACCTTCTGTCGGGAATCAGGGCGTGGGTGCCCATGAGCCCAGGGCACCCACCATTTTTCAAGTCACCATTTCTGGGACTTGAACTGTGCACTTGGCCATGTGGGACCTAGCTCCTTTAACTGTGAGGCTATGGGTTTTTATTTTATTTTTTATATTACTTTTTAAGAATTATTTATTTAATTTATTATTATTATTTTAATTTGCTATAGGGCACATGCACTCACCGGAGAGAGAGAGAGGGGAAGTGAGAAAGCAAACCGCCAGGTCGGGGGCTCAAATCGCACTTGACCGTGTAGGAGTCCAGCGCCTTAACACCGCACATACGTGCTGGCTGTTTTTATTTTAAATTTAAAAAAATTGCAGGCTTTTTCAAAGTTGCGCTTAGGGCTTACAAAGTTGATCCTATGGATGCTCTTCACTGGCTTCTGCCTAGGGAACTAGCAGAGGCCTGAGGCGGTAGGGTGCGCTCACAGAGCTCAGAACTCAGCGGGTTCACTGCTGTGTGCTCGCTGCAGCGACCTTGCCCGCTCCGCAGAAGCTGCAGCTGGAGGAACACCGCGCTAATGACTGTATTCTGTTTACTCTGCACGCGCCCACAGGGGGGGTTTAAGGAGGTGGAAGGGATGCCTCTGGGAAGAGCCGGGGAGCCTCTGTCTAGCACATCTGGCTTGCCGAGGGCCTGCAGAAGCCAGAGGCAGAGTACAACCCCGCCAACCATCGCAGCTGATGCCGGTGTAACTCAGCTCTACTCTGCTTAGCATTTTTTGGTAAGTTTCATTTATTTATTCTGTAAGGGGGAGGGCCAGAGATAGGAGCCCGAAAGACAGAATCCCCAGAAGGTTCACTCTTCTTCCCCTGCCACAAGCAGCCCCAATGGCTGGGCCGAGTCCACACCTACCTAGGGAGGGGAACCCAAAGCCTCCCTGTGCGGGTGCCAGGCAGAGTGCTGCCTGTTCTCGCTGCTCCACCAGGTGGCCCTACCTTAATATTAAAAAAAGGAAGGCGGTTCCAGCGGGATGCCCCCTCGAGGACACTGGGGCAGTTCAGGAGGGTTCTGGATGCCCGGGGGGCAGACGGCAGCCTCCCTCGTGCTGTGGGTCAGCGCCTCCAGTGGAAAGAAAATGTGAGCTGGGTATGCAGTATTAACTTGTCCAAAGGTAAAAGAGGTGGGTAAACTCATTTTAATAAGATAGTGCTCCAATATATTCAACATATTATCATTTCACAGGTAGCTAACGTAAAAGAATGAGATCTCTCATATTCTTGCTTTCTGTGCCGGATCTTTGAAGTCGGGTCTGGATTGGACAGTTCCAGCCCCTCTGCTCAGACTTCCCCCAGTTTTCCTGCCCAGTGGGTCTGTGCAGAGTGTGGCAGTGGGCAGAGCAGTGCACTGCAGGATCGCCCGGAGGCCGTTCAGGATCCTGCCCCTCCCCTCCCACGGCTGGGGAGAGGCATTGGGGTTCTGAGCTGCAGGATGCCCGCGGTGCCCCCAGGTCCCTTCCTCTCTGATCCTCAGCTGCAGGGACAGGGAGGGCAGGCCCTTAACCACTCCCCCGAGTTCCCGAGGCCCTGATGCAGGGATAGCTGTAACCTCCTTGGTCTTCTCTCCACAGCTACTGCTTTTCCCAGTCACAGGGCACTGGAAGGAGGCCATGGTGGTGCCTGTGGCGGTCACAGAGGGCGGTTCTGTCCCTGTGGAGACGACAGGGCAGCCTGGTCCAGTGCGAGTCCTTTTCAAGTGGCGGGACTGCCAGGTATACAGTCCCCCCAGGCTCCTCTGCGTGCCCGGGGATGTGGTGGTGGACGGGGTGGCCTCTGCCCTCTGCCCCCAACTGCCCCTTCCCACCATTGCAGCCATGGCCCTGGCAAAAAGCCACAACTCAGTCACTCAATCACACCCTCAGCGCACAAACATGGCCAGGCCACCTTCTGGAGCACAGGCCCACGGAGGAGCATGAGGCCCTGGGAATGGATGTGCAGGCATGGCAGGAGGAGTGAGGAGTCTCTCGGGGGAGAGTGGCGAGGACACCAGGGAATGGCCCACCTTGCCTGGCTCTAAGGAGCGGGCTGAGTCTCACTTGAGTCTCCCATCACTAAATTGATGGTGCCTAGCTCTCATTGGGCAGCCCACGGGTCCACGTTGCACCCTGGAAGGACTTGGGCCTCTTCCTCGACCTGGCTGCATTCTGCCCCTCCTCTTGCAACTGCAAAAGCCCCACTGCTCCTCTGGAGGAAGGAGGTCCTCCCCACAGGCGGCCACACCTGCTCTCCATGCCCCTGGGGCTCAGCCACTCCCTGTCCCCACTCCAACCGCAGACAGCTCTGGGATGCAGCCAGCTTGACCTGCTCGGCAACACTCAGCAGCTCCCAGGGCCTCCTGGCGAGGAACATTCTACCCACTGGTAGGAAGAGTGGGTTGGGTGGTCTGAATGTTAGGGTCCCATGAAATTCGTATGTTGAAGTTGATTTCCAACCTGAAGGTATTAGGAGGTGGGGCCTTTAGGAGGTGGTTAGGACAGGAGGGTGAAGCCTCTGGGGTGGAGTTACTGCCTTCTGAAGGGGCCTGGGAGCTACCTCGCCAGCTCCACCCTTTGTGAGAGAGATTTCATTCTTCTTTCCTCCTCCTCTTCCTCCTTTTTCTCCTCCTCCTCCTCCTCTTCCTCCATCCTCTCTGCTTGCTTTCAGTATGGTGTAATGTTTTACAGTTTGGTTAAGCCTAGTTAGGAGCATTTGCTGATAACATTATGTGAGATTATCTAAACCAACGCTAAGAAATGAGTAAGAAACTAAGAAGATCCTTGCAGGCCCAGCAGGTGGCGCAGAAGTGAAGGCGGCCGGATCCCACGCGGCTGACGATGCAGGCGGAGTTCCCGACTGGACCTGTGAAAGCCACGCTGGGCGGGCGTGTGTGCCCCAAATCCTGAGACAAGAATGGAGGTGAAGGGACTGCGGGGTGGCCATCCCCTCTGAGGGAAGATTTCTCACTTTCTCTGGCTCTCTACCTCAATTTCCTCTATCTCTGGTGAGCACATGAGCCCCATAGCAAGAAACTTTTAAAAAAAATTCCCCGCAAAGGAATTATTCATTAATAACAGTACCAACATAAACATAAGCTGAAAATAAGATGGCAGAGCTCGCTGCTTTTTTTAAAGTTTGTTTTATTTTATTTTATTTTTATTTTTTGAGAGGTTTTTGCTATAGGGCACATGCGCTCCACAGACAGAGACAGACAGAAAGCGAGAAGTCCCCCCCCAGGGGGGATGGCCATGCCGCAATCCCTTCTCCTCCATTCTCCTCTCCTCTCGGGATCTTGGGCATGCATGCACACGCACCCGGCGTGAGTTTTAAGCCACTGGGTCTGGGACACGAACCGCGGTCGACTACATGGGAGTCCAGCGACATAGCCATTACGGTAACTGCTGGTCCCTAAGTTTATTTATTTTGAGAGAGAGAGGGAGCATCCCCAGTAGGATCTTCACGCCACGATGCACTCCCGGCCTCAGCCGGATCATGGGCATGTGTGCTCACACCCCCATACCCACGGAGCCCCAGGGCCAGTATGCCACCGCGCACCCCCACCTGACCCAGAGCTTTAACTCTTACACCAAAAACAAGTTTGTTGGGCAGGAGACCTTATAGGGCAGGAAAACAGCGAACAGAACAAAACCCTAAGCAGAGCTGACAATATCTGACGACAATTTGCACAAAAATTTGAAATGATCAAAAGAAAAATGTGAAAGGTTATATTTATAACCCATGGCGGTGCACCTGTACTGTCTCAAGAGATTTGCTAAAGCATTGCAACCTGTCTCAGGTAGACAGCCGCCTTCGAAGCTCAGAGCACAAAGACGCGTTTCTGGGCTTGGTAATGTAAAATCCCAGGTTCCTTACAGTCACCCAGAGCTGCATGCTGATTGGTAGAAAACGAAACTTAAAATCTCAATACAATAAATGTTTAATGTTTTGTTTTAAAAACAAACTTGTGATTCGTTCTAAATAACTCTTTTGCAAAAACAAACTTGTGATTCTTTCTAAATAACTCTTTTGCAATGCCTCAGTCTCTCTGTGCTTACAAAGTACCAGTTTTCCTTCCTCCTGAGGATCAGGGGCCCCCTGTGATGTTCAGAGCTGGTCTGAATTTCTGAGAACACGTGTGACTTGGGCATGTTAAAGCTTCCTGCTGCCGGATGATCCCTTCCTGGGGCAACGTGGCTCTGAGCAACGACTGTCATTTTAAACTGGACACCTGTGGTCTGACGTTCAACAGTACAAAATGCTTCACAAAAGTACCGAGAGTTCAGTAGGTCGCACGTTTCATCTAGTTAAGTGAAAAGGGGATTAGAAGACACCTTTTTTCCTTTTATTTCTCATACTTAATAGAAAAAAAGACAAAAAACAACATCATATTGGGCGAATACCAGAGCCCCTCCAGGACACACCTGTAGTTGAAGGCGTGGGTTTACTGCTTGTTGAATTACAGCCAGACAACGAACATCGAGGGAAAAACTGGGCGTTCCAGGAAGAAGGGAGTTCTTACAGGACTCGAGTTTGAGATGGGTGATCTGGGGGAGGGCTGGAGGAAGTGGCACTTTTCCATGATTGATTCAGACGGGGGAATTTTACAATGAACAATTCTCCTCTCATCTAATGAGAATCAAGGCTAAATCGTGATTTAAAAAGAAGCTGAAGTTACTTACATTAGCCAGAAGAGGGAGACATTTGGTCATTTTGTAATTTGAAAAATGTTGGCTTTCTTTTTCTTTTTTAAAAATTATTTTATTGTGGTAAAAACACAACACAAACCTACTTTGTTTTTTCTTTGTTAAGAAACTGCACAATACATTACTGTCGGCTCTACACACTGTTGTATAGCAGGGCTCCAGAACGTATTCCTGTCTCATGACGGAAACTTTGTGCCTATCGATTACATGTTGCTCATTGCCTCCTATCCCCAGCCCTAGTAACCACCACTCCAACCTTTGCTTTTATGAATGGGACTATTTCAGATAAGCGTAATCGTGTTGTACTTGTGGTCTGTGCCTGGCTTATTTCTCTTGGAGGAATGTCCTCGTGGTCTTCCATGTTGCATATTGCAGAACTTCCTTACTTTTCAGGGCAGAGTAGTATTCCATTGTACACATGGACTAGGTTTTCTTTACCCAACCATTCATTGACTGATGAGTATTTAGTTTGCTTCCACTTCAGTTATAATGCATCAGTTATAATGCATCTTCTTTCATTTCTGTCGGAAACTACTGCAACAACTTGGAACAGTAGCTCGCTCTGAGATTCTGCTTTCAGTTCTTTGCCTGTCTACTCAGAAGTGAGGTTGGTGGGGACCAGCAGTTAGTGTAATGGCTATGTCGCCGAACTCCCATGTAGTCGACCGCGGTTCGTGTCCCGGACCCGGTGGCTTAAACTCACGCCGGGCGCGTGTGCATGCGTGCCCAAGATCCCGAGAGGAGAATGAAAGGAGAAGGGATTGTGGCGTGGCCATCCCCCCTGGGGGGTGATTTCTCGCTTTCTATCTCTCTGTCTCTCTCTGTCTGTCTGGCGAGCGCACGCACCCTATAGCAAAAACCTCTCAAAAAAAAAAAAAAAAAGAAGTGAGGTTGGTGGATCTAGTTTCACTTTTTTAATTTTAAAAGATACTGTTTTCCACAATGGCTGTGGAAAAAATGCTTTCTACATTTTCTAGTCCCATGCAGGCTGTGAAAATCTTCCAATTTCTCCCCCCAAATAGTGTTTCATTTTGCTTTTTAATGGAACATTCGAGGAATCGTTGCCCACTGTGATAAATTTAACTCTCCCTTCCCAACTAGGATGCTTTTTCTTGTCTTCCAGTGCCTGTCTTGTGTTTTAGGTTTTGGCCAGGATGCATGTGCTTGCTGGAGAGACGTAGAGGGATGGACAGTGTGCAATCACCCCCTGGGGGGATGGCCACGTCATAATCCCTTCTCCTCCGTTCAGTTCTCAGGATTCTGGGCACGCACACTCATGCGCCCAGTCTGGGTCTGGAATTGAACCGTGGTTGGTTATGTGGGAATCCAGCACTTAATCATTACACCTGCCTGCCCCCTTTATTTATTTATTTTTCAATAGCAGCCATCCTGAGAGGTGTGAGTTTTGATTTGCATTGTAGTTTTGATTTACATTCCCTACTAATTAGGGACTATGAGCGTTTTTTTCATATACTGGTTGGCCATTTGTATAGCTTCTTCAGGGAAATACGTGTTCAAGTCTAGCTCATTTTTAGGTCAGGTCATTAGTATTTTTGTTCTTGAGATATGTGAGTTCCTTCTGTTTTGCATATTAACCCTGTGTCAGACATGGTTTGTAAATACATTCTCTTATTTCTTAGTTCGCCTTTTCATTCTCTTGAATGCAGAAGATTTTAGTGTAATATAGTCCCATTTCTCTATATTTTATTGACATAAATACAGCAAATCTCATAAACATTTGCTATTTTTTGAGGATTTTTGCTTCTATATTCATAGGGATATCCATGGAATTCCTGTCAAAACCAATGTTATGAAATTTTTTCCCCTTATGTTTTCTTCTAGGAGTTTGAAGTTTCAGGTCTTATGGGTAAATCTTTAATGCATTTTGAGTTACTTTTTGTCTGTGGTATGAGTGTCCGGCCTCATCCGTGTGTAAGCCCAGTGTTTCTAACACGATTTATTGACCAGACTATCTTTTCCCATCGGACATTCTTGATACCTTTGCAGAAGGTGGATTTACTATAAATGCGTGGGCTTATGGTGGACTCAGTTCCTTTCCAGTGTTTTCATTACCTGATGTTGTATTTCATAGTCATTAAGTGTTATGCCTCCAGCTTCATTCTTTCTCGGAGTTGATTTGGTCATTTCCAGTTTCCTGAGGTCCCATATGAATTTTAGGATTTTTTTTCTGTTTAAAATATAGGGGCCAGCCAGGTGACATAGTGGTTAAGGTAGCTGGATCTCACATAGCCGACTTCATGGTTCAAGTCCATGACCTGGTGGCTTGAAAACCATGCTGGGTATGTGTGCGTGCATGCCCATAATCCCCACAGGGGAATGGAGAGAAGGGATTGTGGTGTGGTCATTCCTTCTGGGAGGTGATTTCTCACTTTCTTTTTCTTTCTGTCTCTCTTGCTTTGTCTCCAGTGAGCAAACTACTGATAAAAGCAAAATGAAACTATGGGGGTTAGCAGGTGGTGTGGTGGTTAAGGCTCTGGGCTCCCCATGGCCTATACAGTTCCAGTCCTGGACCTGGCAGCCTAAAAATCATGCCAGGTGCATGTCCATGTGTGTGCACCCAAACTCCCTGGGGGAGAATGGGGGAGAAGAGTTTGCAGCATGATCATCCCCCCGGGGGGGGGGGCGACTTCTCAGTTTCCCTCTCTCTGTCTCCCTCTCTCTTTTCAATGAGTACATGTAGCTGATGGCAAAATCCTAAAAACCAAAACAAAATATGTTTTATTTGTTTAACAAAAATATGTTTGGTACTTTGATAAGGATTGTGTTGAATCTGTAGATTGCATTGGGTGATAGGAACATTTTAACAATATTATGTCTTCTAATACGACAAATGCATGATGTCTTTGTATTTATGTCTTTAATTTCTTACATCAATGTTGTTTAGTTTTCTGTATATAAATCTTTTGCTTACTTATTAAATGTATTTATTAGTATTTTATTCTGTTTGATAGTATTGTAAATGGTATTGTTTTTTTTTTTTTTTTTTTTGAGAGATTT
>NW_006159461.1:1469761-1494177 GCF_000334495.1 Tupaia belangeri chinensis | reverse complement strand
AGAGAGACATGGAGAAACATATAGACAGAAAGCGAGAAATCATCCCCCACGGGGCATGGTCACACAGCAATCCCTTCTCCTCCATTCTCCTTTCGGGATCCTGGGCACGCCCGCACACGCGCCCGGCGTGAGTTTTAAGCCACCGGGACCGGGACATGAACCGCGGTCAACTACGTGGGAGTCCAGCGACATAGCCATTACGCTAACTGCTGGTTCCCAAAATGGTATTGTTTTTATAACTTATTTTTCAGATGGTTCATTGTTAATATATAGAAGTATAACTTATTTTTGTGATTTTTAAATTATTAACATAATAATTGTACATGTTTTGAGGGTACACTATAATTTGTTTAATACATAGAACTTTTTTTTTTCTTTCTTTTTTTGGAGAGGTTTTTGCTATAGGGCGTGTGCGCTCGCCAGCCAGACAGAGAGAGACAGAGAGACAGAAAGCGAGAAATCACCCCCCAGGGGGATGGCCATGCCGCAATCCCTTCTCCTCCATTCTCCTCTTGGGACCTTAGACCCGCACACACATACTCCTGGCGTGAGTTTAAGCCACTGGGTCCGGGACTCGAACCACGGTCGACTATGTGGGAATTCAGCGACACAGCCATTAAGCCAACTGCTGTTCCCCAATACATAGAACTTTTTTTTTAAGTTTATTTATTTATTTGTTATGATTTTAAGTCACTGGGTAAAGTATTTGAACCATGGTCGGCCACGTGAGAATCCAACACCTTAACTACCAGGCCTTCACTGGCTCTGGTACGAGAAGATTTTACAGAACAAATATGCACTGTAAGTTTACCCATTGTCTCAACTATTTCTCATTGGTTGTCATAACTGATTTTTGTATGTTAATATTTAAGCATTGTATTTTATTAAAATTTTTTTTTCTACTGGGTCCCAGGGTGAGTGAGAGAGAGAGAGAGAGAGAGAGAGAGAGAGAGAGAGAAAGAGAGAAACCCCCAGGGGGGGTGACCACACCACGATCTCATCTTTATTATCCTCTTGGGATTTGGGGCATGCACACATATGTGCCCAGAGTGTTTTTCAGGCTGTCAGGTCTGGGATTTGCTCGCACAGTTGGCCATGTGGGATTTAACCGTTTCAGCTGTTTTAACCACCACACCACCTGGTTGACCCGTTTTTTTTTTTTTTTGTTGTTGTTGTTCCTTGTTTGTTTTTTGTTTGTTTGTTTGTTTGTTTTTCATTCTGCAATTTTACTGAATTTATTTATTAGTTACAAGGTGTTTTTTTTTTGAGTCTTCGAAAGATTTCCGTGTATGAGGGGGTCTTCAAAATGTTCTTGGAGGGGCCAGGTGGTGGTACAGCAGTAATGCAGGTTGGCCCACATGAAAAAAGTCCTGGGTTCACATCCTGGGACCTCCCTGAGCACGTCCAGACCACACGGTCATGCCTGTAATTTGGGCTGGTTGAGAATGGGAGTGAGTCATGGCATGAAGACCCTATTGGGGGTATCTCTCTGTCTCTCCCACAGAAGAAATAAATGAATAACATTTTTAAAAAGTGCATGGAAAATGCATATTCTGAAAGAACTGTATATAGATTTCAAATTTATTTTTGCACCAAAACACATTGTACTTTCAATTTTTCCACAAACTTTAAGAAGTCCCCTTGTATATGATTACGTTTTTTTTCAACAATGGTTATTTAAATTTTTCCTTTCTAATTTGTTTGCCATTTATTTATTTTTATCTAATTGCTCTGCCTCAAACTACTGGTACTATGTTAACAGAAGTGGCAAGTGTGGGTATCCTTCCTTGTTCCTGATTTCAGAAGAAAAGCTTTCTTTTTTTTTCACAGTGTGCATAATGTTAGCTTTGGGTTTTTCATATATGGCCTTTATAATGTTGAAGTACTTTTTCTTCTGTTTTTTCTTTCACAGTGTGCATAATGTTAGCTTTGGGTTTTTTCATATATGGCCTTTATAATGTTAAAGTACTTTTTCTTCTGTTTTTTCTCTTTTTCATGAGAAAGTGTTCAATTCTGTCACACTTTTTCTGCATCTATTGAGATAATCATATCGTTTTTATGCTGCCGATATGATGTATCACATTAATGATGTTCATGTATTGAACCGTCCTTGCATGCCAGGGATGAATCCCACTTGCTCATGTTGTATGATTCTTTCAATGCGCTGTTGGATGTGGTTTGCCAGTACTTTGCTGAGGACTTTCACTGCTGGATTTATAGAGCTATTGGCCTGCAGTTTCCTTTTCTTGTGGTGTCCTTGCCTGGCTTTTGTATCTGGGTAATATTAGCTTCATAACACAAATTCGACAGTGTTCTCTTATCTTAAGTTATTTTGGAAGACTTTAATAAGAATTGATATTAGTTCTTTTTTGTTTGCTTGTTTGTTTTCTTTATTTTTTCTTTTCTTTAAGAGAGATTTTCGCTATAGGGCATGTGTGCTCCGCAGAGAGGGAGACAGAGAGATAGAAATCACCCCTCAGGGAGGATGGCCACACTGCTATTCCTTCTCCTCCATTCTCCTCTCAGGATTTTGGGCACTCACACACATGTGCCTGTCATGAGTTTCAAGCTGCTGGATTTGGGACTGCTAGGTTTGGGACTTGAGCCACAGATGACTGCGTGGGAGTCCAGCAACATAACCATTATGCTATCTGCTGGTCCCAGCTTTAGTTAATTTTTTTAAGCAATAGGTTTTCTTTTTGTTGTTGTTGTTGTTGTTTTTAGAATTATTATTTTTAAACTTTATTTATTTTTATTTGACCAGAGAGGGACAGAGTGAGAGAGAAAGTGAGAAAGGAAGTCAGCAGGTCTAGGACTCACACTGTGGCCAGCCATGTGGGAGTGTGGGAGGTCAGTACCCTTAACCCCCGCACCACCTGCTGGCCCCAAGCATTCGTTTTTTAAATGTCTGGCAGAATTCACCCGTCAAGTCATCTGACTCTAGCTGTTTCTTCGTTGGGAGAGTTTTGATTACTGGTTCATTCGGCATGCTGGTTGTGGGTCTGTGGTTTAGTCTTGGTACACTGTACACTTCTAGGAGTTTACCCAGTCTGTTGGCATATGGTCATAGTAGACTCACGATGCTTTTTGTTTCTGTGGCATCAGTTATAATGCATCTTCTTTCATTTCTGATTTTATCTGTTTGAGTTTTTCTTTTTTCTTAGTCTAAGGTTTATCAATATTGTTCATTTTTTCAAAAACCAACTCAATTTGGGGAACCAGCAGTTAGCGTAATGGCTATGTCGCTGGACTCCCACGTAGTCGACCGCGGTTCGTGTCCCGGACCCGGTGGCTTAAAGCTCACGCCGGGTGCGTGTGCGTGCGTGCCCAAGATCCCGAGAGGAGAATGGAGGAGAAGGGATTGCGGCGTGGCCATCCCCCCTGGGGGGTGATTTCTCGCTTTCTGTCTATATGTCTCTCTCTGTCTGTCTGGTGAGCGCACGCGCCCTATAATGAAAAAAAACCCTCTCAAAAAAAAACAAAACCAACTCAATTTTACTGATTTTAAATACGTTTCTCTGTTTTACGTTTTGATACTTCTGCTCTAATATTTGTGATTTCCTTCCTTCTGTTAACTTTAAGCTTGGTGTGGTCTTCTTTTTATACCTCTTTGAGTTGTAAAGTTAGGCTGTTTATTTGAGATGGCTCTTCTTTTATATGTATACATAAATTACTATGAATTTTTCTCTTAGTATGGTTTTTATTGTATCCCGTAAGTTTTGGTATGTTGTGTTTTTATTTTTGTTTGTCTTGAGGTATTTTCTAACTTCCTTTTTTATTTCTTCATTGACCCACTGGCTATTCAAGTGTGTGTTGTTTAGGTAATTTTTGTGAAGGTTTCAGGTTTCCTTCTGCTGTTCATTTTTAGTTAATTCCATTGCTGTCAGAAAGATAGGTGGTATAATTTATTTTCTCTCTCTTTTTTATTTTTGTTTTTACTTTTTATTGGACATATGTATTCACTAGAGAGAGAGACAGAGAAAGAGAGAGAAGAGGAAAAGTGATAAATCACTCCCAAAGAGGGATCGCCATGCCTCAATCCCTTCTGCTCCATTCCCTTCTCAGGATTTAGGGCACACATGCACATGTGCCCAGTGCATTTTTCAGTCATGAGGTCTGAGACTCAAACTGTGCAGTGGGCCATGTGAGATCCAGCCATCTTAATCTTTATGCCACCTGCTGGCTCTTGGTACGATTTCAGGCTCTTTGAATATATTGAGATTTGATTTGTGACCTAATTTTGTGCTCTGTCCTGGAGAAACAGCCATGTGCACTAAAGAAGAATGTATTCTCTGTCATCATTTGGTTGAATATTCTTTATGTCTGTTCAATCCATTTTCTTTTCTCCAGTGTTGTTCCAGTCCTCTGTTTCCCTATTGATATCTGGAAGCTCTATCCAGTATAGTAAGTAGAGTGTTGACGTCTCCTACAGTTATTGCATGGCTGGCTGTTCCTGGATGTAATGTTTATCAATGTTCACTTCATACAGTTTAAGTGCTCTCATGCCAGGTGCCCGGTTACAATTGTATCTTCCTGGTGAGTTGACACTTCTATCATTATGTAATGTCCTTATTATAACCTTTGTTACAATGTTTGACTTGTCTTGTCTGATAGAAATATACCCACACTTCTTCCTTTTTAGTTGCCACTTCCAAAAATTATCTTTTTCTGTCTCTTCATTTTCAACCTATTTGTGTCCTTAAAGTAAGTTTCATGTATGCAGAACACAGTTGGGTCAATTTTACCTTATTTTATTTTTTTTAGGTTTTTGCCATGAGATCCTGTCTCTTTCACTGGAGAGACAGAGTGAAAGTGAGAAATCTACCTCCAAGAAGGATGGCCACTCCACTATCCCTGCTCCTCCATTCTTCTCTTGGATTTAGGGCACACACACACACACACACACACACACACACACACACACACACAGAGTAATTTTCAAACTGCCAGGTTCAGGACTTGAACCATGGTTGGCCATATGGGAGTCTAGTGCCTTAATCATCATGCCAACCGACTGGCCCCCTGTTTTATTTCCCAATCTTGTCAACCATCCTATGTCTTTGGATTGGGGAACTTAATCATTTACATTTAAAATAATTTCTAATAGAAATGACTTATTATTGATAGTAAAGACGTATTATTGTCATTCTGTTAGTTGTTTCCTTTTAGTCTTGTAGTTTCTTGTCTGTCTATTCCTCTCTTGTCTTCCTTTGCGTTTTTCAGAAGTTAAAAAAACTTATTTTTATTTATTTTATTTTATTTATTTATTTATTTATTTTGAGAGATTTTCACTATAGGGCGCGTGCACTTGCCAGACAGACAGAGAGAGACATTAGAGACAGAAAGCGAGAAATCACCCCAGGGGGGATGGTCACACCGCAATCCCTTCTCCTCCATTCTCCTCTCGGGATCTTGGGCACGCACGCACACGCGCCCGGCATGAGTTTTAAGCCACCGGGTCCGGGAGGACACGAACCGCGGTCGACTACGTGGGAGTCCAGCGACATAGCCATTACGCTAACTGCTGGTTCCCATATATTTTAATTTCCTAGAGGGGGTATGCATTTGCTGGAGAGAGACAGAGAGAGAGAAGGAAAGTGAGAAAGCACCTCCTGCTCTAGTGGGGAAAGGTCAGGCTACACTCCTCTCTCTTCTGTTTCTCCCTGCTTTTGGGATTTGGGGCATGTATGCACATATGCCTGGCAAGTTTTTCAAGTCACCAGGTCTGGGATTTGAACCATGCAGTTGGCCCTGTGGAGTCTGGTTGCTTTAATCATCATGCCACTTGATGGCTCTTTATTCTTTTAATATTGATACATTTTGATTCCTTTCTGTTTCTCTTTAAGTATAAGTATTATAGATAACTTTGTGTGTGTGTGTAGCTTCCTTAGGGCTTACCAAAGATCTCTTATTGCAGTCCAGTTTAACCTGATTGAAAAACTCTACACGTCAATCCCCCTTTATATTAACAGACGACATATTCACATCTGTTCAGACTGTGTATTTTATTTTATTTCCTTTTAAAAATATTTTTCACATACAAAGGGGACCTATCTATAGATTTTTTTTTTTTTTAGCAGAAGCCTTATAGCTCACAAAAGACTGGAATGATATAGTCAAAATATTGAGAGAAATATAAAAGTAACTACTGATATTAAAAGTGACTGCATGGGACCAGCAGTTGGAGTAATGGCTCTGAGTATTGGCTACGTGGCTGCACTCCCATGTAGTCAACCGCGGTTTGAGTCCCAGACTCGGCGGCTTAAACTCACACTGGGCACATGTGCATGCATGCCCAAGATCCCAAGAGAAGAATGGAGGAGAAGGGATTGCGGCGTGGCCACCCCCCCGGGGGATGATTTCTCACTTTCTGTCTCTCTGTCTCTCTCTGTCTCTCTGGCAAGTACACGCGCCCTATAGCAAAAACCTCTCCCCCAAAAACAAGTAACTGTGCAACCCCCTTCAGCGCCAGCCGTCATAGGTATAGACTGGGTAGTTGCTCAGGGCCTGTTTGCTCTGGCATGGGGTGCTATGAGAGGCCCAGGGGGAACAAGTGAGCCATAAATCCAAACCCATGTCTCATAGTGTGCATTTTCAAACATATTTTTGTCATCATTATTTTTAATATTTTATTTTTAACTTACCTATATGTATATAATTGCCGGAGGGCATGTGCACATGCGTGTGTGCATATAAGAGAGAGAGAGAGAGAGAGAGAGAGAGAGAGAGCGCCACCCAGCAGTCATGGTCATGGCCTTTTTCCTCTATCCCTCCTTCCCATCAAGATCTTGGGCACACATGTACACATGCCCGGTGTGTTTTCCTAGCTCCTGGAGTGAGAGTGTGACCCACAGTCAGCCACGTGGAATCTGGTTCCCAATGTGCAGAACCTAACCTCGGTGCTATGGAGCCTGGCTCTAATTTTTATATTTCAATGAAAACACCACCGTATAGAAATGTGGCACTTTGTGTTTGTGTACTTACCTATGTCAGTAAGTTTTATATTGTCTTGTGTTATCACATTGTTGTTTATCACCTCCTTATTCCATCTTGAAGAATTCTCTTTAGCATTTCTTGTCTGGAAAGCCTAGTCATGATGAACTCCTTCAGTTTTTGTTCGTCTGACAGTCTTTATCTGCTTTTTATTTTTAAGGACCGTTTTGCTTCTTGGATCTGGATACACGTGTCTATTGCCAGATTTGGGAAGTCTTCTGCTCTTTTGTTTCTGTCTCATATATTTTCTGATTCTTTGTTGAAGTTTTCACATTGTGCATTACCCTCCTGAACTCAGTAAGCATGTTTATGACAGCTGTGTTTAATTCTCTTTCAGGTACGTGGTATAACTCTGCTTCATTGGGGTTCATTTCAAGGGTTTATCTTTTTCCTTTGTTTGAAACATTTTGTCTGATTCTTTTTCTTGATGGTCTACGTTGACATCTTTAGAAAAAGCAGACATATTTCCTGGTCTTCCTAACTGACCTCATGCATAAGATGACATCCACCAATCTGACTAGGTCTCTGTCACATATTTTCCGCCTCAGGGATAAGCAGACAATTGTGGGGTCCATCTGCTTATTTTACCGGGGGTGGGAATAGGGTGGCTATCATATCTGCAGTGTAAGCTGATGTCTCCATTTTCCCGTAGGCTGCTAAACTGTGGTAGACTCGTTCAAACTTCAGAACTATCAGGACAGAGGTCATTCCACTGGGGAAATCCCTTGGGAAAATCAGGGCACTGGATGGAGGAGTCAAATCTTCCCTCTTCTAGGAGAAATCAGGAGCTGGCGGGTCTCTGTGTGACACTGAGCCAGAGAACAGGACTCTGATGAGTGAAGGTCCCAAGTACCCCTATCGCTTTGGCGAGTCTGGTTTCATGGTCTCCTGCATTGCAGGAGCTTGTCACGTAGTTTCTGCCTTTATTACAAAGTGAGGTTGTACGTGGATCGTTGCTGGACTGGTCCGTCTATGAATTGGTGAGGAGGGTTCAGGGCTTTCTACTCTGCCACTTTGCTGATTTGTTACTCCATAATGTTGATGTTTTGACTGAGTTTGGACATAAAATAGAGTAGTCTTGCTTGATCATGGCTATAGCATGGCCTTGTCTGATATTGATAATCTGTCAAACGGTTTATGTTCAACAGTAGAACACTTACGCTTAACTGTGAAAGCTAGGCCAGCTCCAAGATGTTGGTGGTATGTTTCTCTATCCCAGAACTTTAGCATCTACTCTGAGGAGCTAAAATGACACTCCAGCGTTTGAACATTTTTGGAATGAGCAATATAATTCATGCTGTGTGTTTTTAAAAGAGGGATGGTCACACCGCAATCCCTTCTCCTCCATTCTCCTCTCGGGATCTTGGGCACGCACGCACACGCGCCCGGCATGAGTTTTAAGCCACCGGGTCCGGGAGGACACGAACCGCGGTCGACTACGTGGGAGTCCAGCGACATAGCCATTACGCTAACTGCTGGTTCCCATATATTTTAATTTCCTAGAGGGGGTATGCATTTGCTGGAGAGAGACAGAGAGAGAGAAGGAAAGTGAGAAAGCACCTCCTGCTCTAGTGGGGAAAGGTCAGGCTACACTCCTCTCTCTTCTGTTTCTCCCTGCTTTTGGGATTTGGGGCATGTATGCACATATGCCTGGCAAGTTTTTCAAGTCACCAGGTCTGGGATTTGAACCATGCAGTTGGCCCTGTGGAGTCTGGTTGCTTTAATCATCATGCCACTTGATGGCTCTTTATTCTTTTAATATTGATACATTTTGATTCCTTTCTGTTTCTCTTTAAGTATAAGTATTATAGATAACTTTGTGTGTGTGTGTAGCTTCCTTAGGGCTTACCAAAGATCTCTTATTGCAGTCCAGTTTAACCTGATTGAAAAACTCTACACGTCAATCCCCCTTTATATTAACAGACGACATATTCACATCTGTTCAGACTGTGTATTTTATTTTATTTCCTTTTAAAAATATTTTTCACATACAAAGGGGACCTATCTATAGATTTTTTTTTTTTTTAGCAGAAGCCTTATAGCTCACAAAAGACTGGAATGATATAGTCAAAATATTGAGAGAAATATAAAAGTAACTACTGATATTAAAAGTGACTGCATGGGACCAGCAGTTGGAGTAATGGCTACGTTGCTGGACTCCCATGTAGTCAACCGCGGTTTGAGTCCCAGACTCGGCGGCTTAAACTCACACTGGGCACATGTGCATGCATGCCCAAGATCCCAAGAGAAGAATGGAGGAGAAGGGATTGCGGCGTGGCCACCCCCCCGGGGGATGATTTCTCACTTTCTGTCTCTCTGTCTCTCTCTGTCTCTCTGGCAAGTACACGCGCCCTATAGCAAAAACCTCTCCAAAAACAAGTAACTGTGCAACACCCTTCAGCGCCAGCCGTCATAGGTATAGACTGGGTAGTTGCTCAGGGCCTGTTTGCTCTGGCATGGGGTGCTATGAGAGGCCCAGGGGGAACAAGTGAGCCATAAATCCAAACCCATGTCTCATAGTGTGCATTTTCAAACATATTTTTGTCATCATTATTTTTAATATTTTATTTTTAACTTACCTATATGTATATAATTGCCGGAGGGCATGTGCACATGCGTGTGTGCATATAAGAGAGAGAGAGAGAGAGAGAGAGAGAGAGAGAGAGCGCCACCCAGCAGTCATGGTCATGGCCTTTTTCCTCTATCCCTCCTTCCCATCAAGATCTTGGGCACACATGTACACATGCCCGGTGTGTTTTCCTAGCTCCTGGAGTGAGAGTGTGACCCACAGTCAGCCACGTGGAATCTGGTTCCCAATGTGCAGAACCTAACCTCGGTGCTATGGAGCCTGGCTCTAATTTTTATATTTCAATGAAAACACCACCGTATAGAAATGTGGCACTTTGTGTTTGTGTACTTACCTATGTCAGTAAGTTTTATATTGTCTTGTGTTATCACATTGTTGTTTATCACCTCCTTATTCCATCTTGAAGAATTCTCTTTAGCATTTCTTGTCTGGAAAGCCTAGTCATGATGAACTCCTTCAGTTTTTGTTCGTCTGACAGTCTTTATCTGCTTTTTATTTTTAAGGACCGTTTTGCTTCTTGGATCTGGATACACGTGTCTATTGCCAGATTTGGGAAGTCTTCTGCTCTTTTGTTTCTGTCTCATATATTTTCTGATTCTTTGTTGAAGTTTTCACATTGTGCATTACCCTCCTGAACTCAGTAAGCATGTTTATGACAGCTGTGTTTAATTCTCTTTCAGGTACGTGGTATAACTCTGCTTCATTGGGGTTCATTTCAAGGGTTTATCTTTTTCCTTTGTTTGAAACATTTTGTCTGATTCTTTTTCTTGATGGTCTACGTTGACATCTTTAGAAAAAGCAGACATATTTCCTGGTCTTCCTAACTGACCTCATGCATAAGATGACATCCACCAATCTGACTAGGTCTCTGTCACATATTTTCCGCCTCAGGGATAAGCAGACAATTGTGGGGTCCATCTGCTTATTTTACCGGGGGTGGGAATAGGGTGGCTATCATATCTGCAGTGTAAGCTGATGTCTCCATTTTCCCGTAGGCTGCTAAACTGTGGTAGACTCGTTCAAACTTCAGAACTATCAGGACAGAGGTCATTCCACTGGGGAAATCCCTTGGGAAAATCAGGGCACTGGATGGAGGAGTCAAATCTTCCCTCTTCTAGGAGAAATCAGGAGCTGGCGGGTCTCTGTGTGACACTGAGCCAGAGAACAGGACTCTGATGAGTGAAGGTCCCAAGTACCCCTATCGCTTTGGCGAGTCTGGTTTCATGGTCTCCTGCATTGCAGGAGCTTGTCACGTAGTTTCTGCCTTTATTACAAAGTGAGGTTGTACGTGGATCGTTGCTGGACTGGTCCGTCTATGAATTGGTGAGGAGGGTTCAGGGCTTTCTACTCTGCCACTTTGCTGATTTGTTACTCCATAATGTTGATGTTTTGACTGAGTTTGGACATAAAATAGAGTAGTCTTGCTTGATCATGGCTATAGCATGGCCTTGTCTGATATTGATAATCTGTCAAACGGTTTATGTTCAACAGTAGAACACTTACGCTTAACTGTGAAAGCTAGGCCAGCTCCAAGATGTTGGTGGTATGTTTCTCTATCCCAGAACTTTAGCATCTACTCTGAGGAGCTAAAATGACACTCCAGCGTTTGAACATTTTTGGAATGAGCAATATAATTCATGCTGTGTGTTTTTAAAAGACCACCTGGGATGCCAGATGGATAATTTATTTTATAATATTGTATTTTTATGTATATAGAAAGACTTAAAGCTATGGCTTATAAAATGGTTTCAAATACTCCTTTACGATGGCCAGGCTTTGTCAGAGAACTTGCATTGTATCTTTAACATTTCTTTTTTTTCTTTTTAATATAAACTTTTATATTTTTCCACCTTTTAATATTTTCAGATGAATTTTACATTTGTCCCCATCATGATGTATACAATATATATAATTTTTTAACAGAGAACTTTTCTTTTTTTTTAATTTATTTTTCCATAGGGCATAGCTTGCCAGAGAAAGACAGAGAGAGGGAAAATGAGAAATCACCCTCCCAGCAGGGATGGTCATGTTGCAATCCCTTCTCTTTCATTGTCCTCTCAGGAATTTGGGCATGGACACACACACACACACACACACACACACACACACACCTGGCATGATTTTCACATTACTGAGTCCAGTACTCAAACGATAGTCAGCCATGTGAGAATCCAGCACCTTAACCACCACACCACTTGCTAACCATGAGAACTTTCCTTTTTTTTTTTTCGGTTTGTTAAACGTTTCTAGCTTTTGCACCACCCCCAGCCCACTCTACCATCCACTGCCCTTCCTTACAGTCTCTGGTATCTACACTTGTCCTCTCTGCTGTCACATCTTTGGATCTTTCCATTTCTGCCACAGAATGTACACATTTGGGACACAACGAGTGGGGATATACAGTGTGTAGCTTTCAAATTCCAGTTCATTTTGCTCAACATTACGTCTTCTATATTCATCCACTTGGAATTAAAAGATAAGGTCTTACTGTTTCTTATGACTGAGTGATATTCTATAGTATAAATGTGCCACTGGTTTTCAACCCAGTCATCAGTTTTTGGACACTTAGGTTGATTCTATGTCTTAGCAATTGTGAGTAATGATGCAATAAATATGGATGTGTAAGTGTCTGACTGTTTTCCTGTCCTTTGGGTAAATACCAATGGGGGGATTACTGGGTCATGTGGTAGTTCTGTTTGTAGATTTCCGAGGAAACTCTATATTGTTTTCCACAGAAGTTGTACTAATTTACATTCCCACCAACAGCGTAAAAGGATTCCCTTTCACCACAACCTTGCCAGCATTGTTGTCTTTATCTTTTTTGATCCTAGCAATTCTAACTGGAGTTAAATGGTATCTCATTGTGATTTTAATTTGCATTTCCCGGGACCAGCAGTTAGCGTAATGGCTATGTCGCTGGACTCCCACGTAGTCGACCGCGGTTCGCGTCCTGGACCCGGTGGCTTAAAACTCACACCGGGCGCGTGTGCGTACATGCCCAAGATCCTGAGAGGAGAATGGAGGAGAAGGGATTGCGGCATAACCATCCCCCCGGGGGGTGATTTCTCTTTTTCTGTCTCTCTGTCTCTCTCTGTCTGTCTGGTGAGCACACGCGCCCTATAGCGAAACCTCTCAAAAAATTTGCATTTCCCTTATGACAAGAGACTTTGAACATTTTTTCCATATGCTTTCTGGTCATTTGTAAGTCTTCCTTGGAGAGTTGTCTATTCAGCTTATTTGTCCATTTTTAAATTGGATTATTCATTTGTTTATGGGTGAGCTGTTTGAGTTCCCTATATATTCTGATTATTTATTCATTTATTTTTTGGAGAGGTTTTTGCTATAGGGCACATGCGCTTGTCAGAAAGACAGAGAGAAATATAGAGACAGAAAGTGAGAAATAACCGGCCCCCCCCCCCAAGGGTATGGTCACATCACAATTCCTTCTCTGCCATTCTCCTCTCAGGATCTTGGGCACGCATGCACACACGCACACACACATGCTCAGTGTGAGTTTAAGCCATCGGGTCCGGGACTCTAACCGTAGTCGACTACATGGGAGTCCAGCGACATAGCCATTACGCTGACTGCTGATCCCTATATTCTGGTTATTGATCCTTTGTCTGAGGAATCATCCACAAATATTTTCTCCCATTCTGAGGGTTGTCTTTCCGTTCTAATGGTTGTTTCCTTTGCTGTTAGAGAGCTTTTATCTTGATGTGATTTCATTTGTCTATTTTGGAGATTATTACTTATGCTTTAGGGGTCTTATTTAAGAAGTATTTTCCTACTCCAACATTTTCAAGAGTAACTCCCAAGTTTTCTACTACTAGTTTTATAGTCTGAGACTTTACGTTTAAATCTTTGGTTCATTTTGAGTTGATTCTTCTTTTTCCTTTTTAGAGAGATTTTTACTATTGGGTACATGTACTATTGCTAGAGAGACAGAGAGAGAGAAACTGAGAAATCACCCTCCCATGGGAGATGTCCACACCTCAATCCATTCTCCTCTGTTCTCATCTTAGGATTTTAGTCATGCACACACACATGCCCTGTGTGAGTTTCATGCTTCCAGATCTGGGACTCGAACTGTAACCAGCCATGTGGGAATCTAGCACCTTAACCACTATGCCACTTGCTGGCCCCTAGTTATTTTTCTTACTGATGAGGAATAAGGTCCAGTTTCATTTTTCTGCAGGTGGAGATGCAGTTTTTCCAGTACCGTTTGCCGAAAAGACTTTTTTTCCCCATCCACTGCATTATCTTGCACCTTTTGTCCAAGATCAGTTGACTGTATGATTTGGTCTTCATTTCTAGACTCTCTGTTTTGCAGCTTTGGTCTATATGTCTGTTATTGTGCAAGTACCATGATGTTTTGATTATCACTGCTTTGTAATATAATTTGGTGGGATAGTGAGATGCCTCCTACTTTATTCACTTTGCACAGTATTGCCATGGCAATATGGAGTGTTTCATGATTCCAGACAAATTTTATTATTGTTTTATCTATTTCTGTGATGAATTTCACCAGCATGAATCAGAATTGCACTAGTATGTACATTAATTTGGGAAGAACTGACATTTTGATGTTATTGATTCTTCCAATCTAAGAACATGGGATGTTTTTCCATTTTTTTTTGTATCATTCTCCATTTCTTTTTTCAGATTTTCATAGTTTTCCTTGTAGAGATCTTTCACCTCTTGGTTAGGTTTATTCCTAAGTATCTTATTCATTTTGTGGCTGTTGTAAATGGGATTGTAAATTGTCTCTCATTCTGTTTATTGTTGGTGTACAAAAATGCTAGAGATTTTTCTATGTTGACTTTGTATCCTGCTACTTAGTTCAATTCATTTATCTCTTAGGAGGTTTTTAAAAATGTTTTCCTTGGATTCTTTTGGATTTTCTATGTATATAGTCATATTATCTCAAAATAGAGACAGGTTAGTGTCTTCTTTTCCGATGTAAATGCCTTTTACTTTGCTCTCTTGTCTGCTTGCATTGGCTAAGGCTTCCAGCCCTATGCTGAAAAGGAGTGGAGAAAGTGGGCAGCCTTGTCTTGTTTTTTTTTTTTTTTTTCTGTTTTTATGAGAGTACATTTTCCCCTTTGTTTTTTTAAAGAGTGTGCATTGCACAAGTGAAGGTGAGAGGAATAGAGAGAGAGCGAGAGAGAGCGAGAGCAACATACACCATAGCATCTGGTCACACTGTTATCCTGTCCCCTTCACCCAGTCCTCAACCCTGTTGAATCCTGGGCACTTGGAGTAAGACCATTCCTACCAAATAGTCAACCAAATATGGTACTTTATTTACATTGTTGAAGCAAAAGAAAACTTCGTATTCTGCCTAGTCACTATTTTAATACAAGTTTAAGCCCCTCCATCAGAATACTCAGTGGTCCACATTCAACAAATAGAAAAGCATCCTGGAAAGTACAAGTCTTGATGCACAATGAAACTTGCACTCCTTAATGGGACTAAAGGAGCGTTTAGAGAAATTTGGTCTGTGCCAGACTGTCCCTGTCACAGTTTCTGTGCCTGTCATGCAGCTCCCGGAGCGGAACATTAAGCAGACCGATGTGAAGATCCTCCTCTGACAACTTCTTTTCCATAGCACTCTATCTACAAATCTTTTTTTTTTTTTTGGTATGTGTATTTTGATAAATGTAATTATTAAATATTTTAAATGTTCAAAAACATAGTGAAAAATGTAACAAAAATCTACCACTTGCATTTGACAGATGTCAGTGTACTTCCATAAAGAAAAAGACCCTCTGGCATTTTCTTAAAAGTGAATGATTTAGAGTTGTGACTTTGGTGACAGGAAGTGGGAAGAAGGAAATCCTATTTAATGCTAAATGGATGGAATGTGTCAATCTAATATATCCTTGTTGTTGGTGTTTAAATATTTCTATCATATTTTTACCACATAGGTGGTTTTAAGTTTTCTGTTTCCCTTCTGCTACTAACCCACACTCTGTAATACACTAGTCTGGATTTGGGATGTCTAGAATATGAACAGTTTTATAAAGTATGGTCTACATAGTGAAACACGTATTTTGTGAAAATAGTTCTGAAAAGACACATGGCTAAATAAATATTTCTAAAATGCATCTTTCTTGTATTTCTCACCTGCCCTTTTCTCTCTTGGCATCTTGGCATCTGCATTTTTCTCTCCTCAGTCTTTTCCTCTACCCTCAGCAGTCTCAGGCCTCAGTTCTAAGCAACACCACCTCCCTTTAGCATTCCCTTTCTTTGCTAAGTTTTATCTCTTTTCTTTTTTTTTTTTATTTTTAAGATTTTTTTTGCCATAGGGTGTATGTGCTTGCCAGAGAGAGAGAGACAGAGTCAGAGACAGAGAGAGAGAAAGTGAGAAATCACCTCCCGGGGGGATGGCCACACCACATTCCCTTCTCCGTTTTCCTCCTGGGTTTTTGGCACATACGCACCTGTGACTGGAGTGGTTTTCAAGCTGCGGTCGGCCATGTGGGAACCCAGCGCCTTACCACTACGCCACCTGCTGGTCCCACTGTTTCCTTAAATGGAAGTTTTGGGTAAGATATTGGGCTGTCTTTTATTTTCTCTGAATTAAGTATGATTCTGAAAAAAGATATGTACATTATCTACACACGTATCATTCTGTAAGGTATATATTTTCTAAAAACTATAATTTTACACTTGAAAATAAAGTTAAACTAAAGAAAAGTGTACAGTTAGGTGCGGTATTTTTATACCATGGCTGTGGTTATCATGCTGTTATTAATATATAGAATGTTGAACTTGTTGATGGATTTTTCCATTGTCAATATGAGAATATATTTACTTGTAATCATCTGGATGAAAAGAAATGAAAATGGATCCTAACTTCTTTCTGTCTGTCTCTCCCTTCTCACCCGTTTCCTTCACGCTGAGAACATGAAAACACCGGGGTGCGGTTTCTGCCGAGCAGCTGCCGTCAGCCGCCGTGGTCAGTATTCGCGAGCGCTGAGTGAACCGTGCAAGCACACCTAGCCTGAGCACGTGCCCGCTACCCCTGTGCGCTTTCCGTGCGGTGAGGGATGGGAGGCTTTAGCAGCTACTGCCTTCGTCGGCCTGCTGACCAAACGCTGAGGTGCTCCATCTCTCGGCATTTCGAATCTGTTCTGACCTTCCTAGTCAGTGGCTCGACTTTGCAGAAACCTTCTCAGCATGTTTGTCTTCCTCGCTTCCCATCCCGTCTCTGTGTGGCTGGAGGTGTCATCTCTGGTATCCCTCACAGGACATCCCCTGCCATGTGGCTGTTGGTCATTTCAGGAAAACTGCATTTTTGTATCGTTTGCTCCGCTGTTTTCGTATAGGCATGCCTTCTCTTTGCTTGGCACAATGTTCTCTGAGATCCAAGTCAGATGAACCCATGCCGTGGCCCATGCAGAGTGTACCCCTGGCAGTGCTCAGCGGAGCGTGCGCCCTTGGCCGGGGTCTGACCCAGTGCTTGGCGGAGTGTGCTTCCTTTGCCCAGGTCCGACCCAGCGCTCAGTGGAGTGTGCGCCTGGGAGCGTGCTCCCTCTGCCCAGGTCCGACCCAGCGCTCAGCGGAGCGTGTGCCCTTGGCCGGGGTCTGACCCAGTGCTTGGCAGAGTGTGCTCCCTCTGCCCAGGTCCGACCCAGCGCTCAGTGGAGTGTGCACCCTGGGCCCAGGTCCGACCCAACGCTCAGTGGAGTGTGCGCCTTGGGAGTGTGCGCCCTCGGCCAGGTCTGACCCCTCTGAGAAAGCCTTGTCTTATTAACAGCGCGAGCTCTTTGGGCACAGGGGCCTGGTGCGGCTCTAGTACCTGCGGGTCTGTAGATTTCACAATCAATCTCTTCCTCTACACCATGAGGATACTCACGTTGATCTGGGGGTGCTGTGACGTGAGGGGCAACAATAGACTTGTTGTTTATTCACCATTTCTACTGGCTGCATTATGATCTCTTCAATTTTTTGTTTTGTTTTGTTTTTAGTTTTTTTTATATAGGGCGCTTGCACTCACTAGAGCGAGACAAGGGGGGGATGAGAAATCTTCACCCGGGGGGCATGGCCCACCACAATTCCTTCTCCTCCACTTGGTCTTGGGGTTTGGTGTATGCACGTACATGTGTCTGACATATTTCAAGGACTTGAACCGTGCAGTTGGCTATGTGGGGTCTGGCTGCCCTAACCCCCACACCGCCTGCTGGCTTGATCTCTTCAGGTGTTATTCACCCTGATATCTTTGGATCCTGGTGCCTAGCATAGAGTCTAGGAAGGAGTAAACTCGCAAGTATTTACTGGATGAATGATAGGATATATAAACAGATTAAATATGGGCATCCATAGAGACTACCACTAAAATATTTATAATATACTCTATTAATAAATATCAAGTATAGGGCTTGCCCTGTGGCTTAGAGGGTTAGGGAGCCAGATCCCACATGGCCTATTGTGTGGCTCAAGGACACAGCTTGAAAAACACTCCAGGGGTGTGTGTGTGTGTGTGTGTGTGTGTGTGTGTGCATGCCCCAAGTTTCAAAAGGACAGAGAGATGGAGGAGGGGGGTTGAGGTATGAATGCACCCCAGAGGGCGATGCTTTCTCCCTCTCTCTGTCTCTGTGTCTCTCTGGTGATTACATGCTGGGACTAGTCTGGCATGAACACGTGTTTGAGTGGGGAAGGCTGTGGATTAGAAACAGACACACAAAGACACACAGGTATAGAAAAGCGAGGATGGGGTGGGCACAGCTTTTTGATGGAGAAATTGCGACCAGAACCAGCCTCAGGTTTGTTCTTTTAAAGGGCAGGAAATGGGGGAAGGGAAAATGGGATGCAAAAGGAGTGGGAAAGAAGGAAGCGGAATGTAAAGAGAGTAAGGGAGGAGAAATCAGAATGTAAAGTCAGTTGTTTTTGGATGTAAATTGTCTGAGGATGTGAAAATGATGGGCACCATATAATTTTTTTGATTTTTTTGGGGGGACAATATGATAAACGCATGTGACTTCTCTTAGCCTGAAACTGGGCAGTATTGGGGTATTAAGTATCAGTAACAATAGAAAGACAGCTATTAATAACAGGCAAATCCTGCTTTTGTTATAGATGGTTTTCAACAGCCCTACTAGAGTAGCTTACAAAAGCGCATATTTATATGTGTTTACAGGCCACAGGTTTTAATCCCGTTTTTAAATTGGCTGCTCTCTACAATCATATACACCTTCTGTAAATTAAGGAAAAAGAACATTAAGTATGTAAACTTCAGCTGGACTGGAGGGATAGCCAGCATCTCAGTATATACTAACACATTTCCAACCCGACTTCTGAATAGGAAGAGAAACCAGAAACCCCGAGTTCTACTTCCTCAATTCACTTGAACAGAATAATTTTCAGGCTGAAACAACTGGCTTCTATCCTTTAAATTGAGAATTTATAACCCAGAGATCCTTAATCATTTGAAATTTGGTTAAATACAAAATCAAACCTAATTCAGACCATTAATTACAGAGCTCCTAATGTTCTATTCAGCTCTGATAGCTATATTCTCTGGAAGAAAACGGCAACAATTATAAAACAGTTATTCCTGTTGGCTTGGAAAATTCCATTTCTGTGGGATTTTACCCAACTCCACGTTTATTAAGCCATATTTCCCCACTTGTTAGGAATGAGGTGTGCTGGGGAACGGCACAGATTCGCTCCGGCCTCTTTGTGTCCAGCACCACCAAGCAGCAGCCAGGGCTGGGGACCAGGAAGAAGGGACAGATGGCATTTTACCTGCCCAGGGCCTGTTCCTCCTCCTGGTCACAGCACCCGCGTTGGTGTTTGGGCTCAAACGCCCCCACGCTGTCCCCACTTACTAGGACTGCCAGCCAGGGCTGCTCTACCTCCCGTGCAGACAGCGGTGACCCACCTAGGCCCACCAGCCTTCCGTGGCCGTCTGCGGTGCTCCGCCCAGATGTGCAGGTGTCGCCCAGCCCTGCCTCCCTGCCCGGGCTGCCTTCCTTACGGCTGCCCAGAGCCCACACCACAGTTTCCCGTTGATGCTGGGAACCACCTGGGCTCCTTGCAACAAGTTCCTTTCACTTGGTCATATATAACGCGGGCTCCTGTTGCTTATACCCAGACCCCTGGCTAATGCATGGAGCAAGATTTCTTTTCATTTTAGCCCCAACACCGTCTTACACAATGTCAAGTAGTTATGCTCAATCCACTCTGCGGTCGTGAATGTCTGAGAGCAGATGGCTCCTCGTGGCAGGAGCAGCCTGCCAGCCCTCAGAGCTTCGTCCGGCTTTCTCATCTGTAAAACGATGATGATAAAACGACTTGAGACACTCTTTTACAGGCTTACTGTGACAGCAAATTTAAAAAGATATATATCACAGAGCACTCTATAAATTGTTTACCTCTCAGCTTTTCTTTTAAAAACATGTTCTATAGCACACTGTTCCTACGAGACAATCACAGTGATTATGTTAGTGTTAATAGTGTATATTTCAAAGAAGTAGTCAACTTTTTCTAAATGCGTGGAGTCCACATGGCTAGCCATAGACCGTGTCCTCGGCAGGTACAGTGGCTCGTGGTTTCACGTCGGTCCACCGTCATCTCTGGGCTTGCTCTGACTTTAGTGGGCCTACATGGTCAAGGGCATGTGTTTTAGATACTCACAAATACACACACACTGAGAGTGTATGTTTACCTACGAGAAAGAGAGACAGAGACCCCTGGGGCCTGGACACGCCGCCATCCCTTCTCTTCCATCTCTCCATCCCATCAAGATTATGGGCATGCACACACGCCTCACATGCTGTCCAGGCTGCTGGGGCTGGGATTTGAGTGGCGGTTGGCCATGGGATCCGGCTCCCTCTGCACAGCACATAGTCACTGTGCTTCAGGGCCGTGGGGCTGGCCCAAAGATTTTGTACTCAGTGACTTTTTTACTTTTTCATTATTTAAAAACTTTTCTAGATAGGGTCTCACCACAGTGTAATCCTCCTGCCTTAGCCTCCTGGCTGGGCCCTCGGCACATCCTACCATGCCATGTTGCTCACGGCAGCCTTGAGCTAGAGACCCTCTGGACTCAGCCTCCCTGAGTCTCAGAGGTCACGGGTTCATGCCACCACTCCCAGCCTGCAGGGTGGACTGAGAATAGCGCCCGCGTTTCCCGTGGGGCCCTGCCTGCCGAGTGTGGAGAGCTCGCCACGTGCAGCACCGAGGCCGGTCTGCCAGCAGCGATGGCTTGCTCGGGCTCACGCCTTGATTAGTACGACTCCTGTGTCAGCCACTCGGGACCACCCTCAGCCAGACGCTCTTGCCTGCCTTCGTGTCTCTTGCTGGGGTGTTCTGTGATGGGAGGAGATACAGCCTGTGGATCAGTGTTATTTAGATGAGGCTGGGCCAGGCGGACAGCCCCCAGGAGGGGTTGGAAATCCACATTCCTGAGCTCTCCTCCACCGGGACTGAGCCAGAGCCCTGGGGTGGGGCCCGAGAGTCTGTTTACAGCCCCCCACGCCTGTCCTGCTCTGTGATGTGCTGTGTGTTGTTCTTCCCTTCGTAGCAGGAGGTTGGTGTTGCTAGTGACGGTTTAACACCGCTGCAGTAATTACCGCTGTAACTGCCTCGTCCCCTCCTTTTCAGGCCGACACTCACCAGGAGTCTGACTGACCCAAAGACGGTATCTCTCCAAGCTCAGAACCTTCCAGACCCCCTGCTCTCATTAGCATCCAAAGTGCTCAGCATGCCCTGTAGGCTCCCAGCGCTGGCTCTGCCACCGCCCCCACACCCCTCTGGGCCTCCTCTGTGCCCCGTGACTATCCCCAGCATGTCCTCCCAGGGCTTTGGTTTCTGCATTTCTCAGCTTTTCTCTCAAACTTTTTTTTAAAAGAGAATTATTTTAACTTTATTGATTATTGTTATTACTTTCTAGAGAGAGACAGAGAGAGGGGCAGTGAGAAAGGAAGCCAGCAGGTCCGCCCCTTGAACCTGAATGGCTCTTATTTCTCACAGACTCTGATCAGATGTCCCTCAGCAGTGAGGCTTCCCCAAACCCTCCTCCATCCCCTTTTCGGCTGTCCCCACTTTCCCTTGGGCTCTTCAGGCAATGCTGTTTTCTCCAAACCTGGGACAGAGACAGCCACACGGGAGGTGGGGGAGCGCTTAGTTAAACGAAGGGTACGTACTGGCCGTTCCAGGCCTCTTGGACAGCGTGTCCTCCTCCGCTTCCAAGTCAGTGATACCTCAGATGCCCTAGGTCACTGCGGCCAGGACCTGCGAGATGTTCCACCCTCAGGCCCTCAACCTCCACAGCCTGAGCCCGCCTGGGGACTCGGGGGACACAATACTGCACTCGTGAAGCTGCCCCTGTGCAGCCAGGTGGAGGCCCTTCTGTGGTCACGCACCTGCGAGGGGCGAGTGCTACCGACTGCAGGGCTAGTCTGGAACCAGGCCCCATCACCTGTGCTTGACAGACGTGCTCATTGGGGAGGAGACACTGTATTAGAAAGATTCGCTAGGGGGACCAGCAGTTGGTATAATGGCTATGTCGCTGGACTCCCATGGAGTCGACTGTGGTTTGAGTCCCGGACCCGGTGGCTTAAACTCATGCTGGGTGCATGTGCGTGCGTGCCCAAGATTCCAAGAGGAGAATGGAGGAGAAGGGATTATGGTGTGGCCATTCACCCTGGGGGGGGTGATTTCTGTCTCTCTGTCTCTCTGTCTTTCTGGTGAGCGCACGCGCCCTATAGCAAAAACCTCTCCAAAAAAATTAAGAAGATTCACTGGGGGAGTGGGCGCGTGTCCCTACGGAGTCCATCAGATCCCAGACCTGCAGAGCTGGTGTCCAGTATGAGTCAGAGGTGAGAAGCTGGTGTGGGACCAGGAAGGGCTGATGGTTGACGCTCCCTGGGGAAAGGGTCAGCCTTGAGTTCTAGCTAGTCCTTCAGCAGACTGGACTGGCCGAAGCCCACCCACGTGAGGGAGGACCACCTGCTTTACTCCATCACTGATTCAGATGTTAATCTCACTCAGAGACGCCCTCACAGACACACCCAGAATAAGGTTGCATCAAACCTCTGGGCACCCCATAAGATTAACTACCACCCCGTGTCACTCTGGACTTCTCTTTGGGCTTCTAGGACTGTTTTCATCCCATCTTCTCAACATCTCACCCTATTGTTGACTATTTCTGTTTTGCAAAAATATTGAAGCTCAAGGGCCAGGTACTGTGCTCAGCTAAAACACAGCAGAGAGGAGGAGGCGAGCACAGTCCTACCTGAGCCCCAGCAACTTGTTCATTTGCTAGATTAGTGTCCCCCCCCCCAAATATTCATGTGTTCTGTGAAAGAAGAGGACAAGTAAAAGCGGAGTAATTGGGACCAGGATTTTTTGTTTATTTTGTTTGAGGACTTCTTGTAGAAGCTTCAGACTAGAAGTGGAGAATTGCTCGTAAATTTTCAGTGTCTCTGAGGGAACTGAGCTCCGTCACTCAAGCAGGATGGCAGGATTGTGTCAGTAAAGCCACATGCACGTGTCTCGAAGAACAGTCTTCCACACATGCCCAGCAGCTCAGGGGCTGCCTTAGTGGACGAAGGCAGTGCTATTCGTATTCAGATATAAACACAAAAATTGCTTATCTGCAGGGTCTGTACAGGCCACCTCTCCCACGGGCAGGTGCTGCTCCTGCACCAGAACCAAGTGACAGGCAGGTAGGCGCAGGTGGAGGTGACTGCGGGGGGCCTTGGCCTGCTCCTCACGGGAGCGTGAGGGCCGAGTGCTGGGTGCAGGGCACAATCGCGACTCCCAGAAGGCAGGGCGACTACATCTGAGCTCACAGTGCGCAAGTCAGGAGGAAGGGCCTGGGAGGTGGGGGCAGCAGGCCAGGCCAGCCCTGTGCGGGTCTCTGGAAAGACCTCCAATGGGAAGGCACTGGGTGAGGCAGGAGGCTGGGCTGAGAGTAGGAGCCTTTGGAGTCAGAGCAACAGCGGGACCCTGGACCCTCTCGTCCCCTCTTCACGCCATGGCCAGCCGCCCTCTTCCCAAGGACAACGGAGGTGATTCTCTGGAAGAATGAACTCAGAGTGGCCAGGCTTGGCAAAGGGTGGGGATGGGCTGAAGAAATCGGAGGCACCGAGAAGAATGCTTAGGGGCCCTGGTAATGTCCAAGCACCTCCCTGACGGCTCCTGGCATTCTCTCCCAGGAAGGAGACTGGGAGACTCTTCTCTGGAGAAACTGAACAGCTTCAGAGAAAGCAGTCGGAGATCAGGGACTTAGGGGTCCCTTGACCCCACAGCTGCCTCATCTTCAAGGAAGTCCCCCACTCACAAGTGCTGCCCAGGCACAGAGAGATTCTAATTTTCTCTCTCACTTTCTTTTTGCTTCATGAGAGAGAGAGAGTGGGGAGAGGAAGGAAGACAGAGAAAGGGAGAGACAGATACAGGCATTTCTGACAGGGCCTCCTGGTGTCCCGAGCTTCCTGCCCAGCCTCCCGATGAGCTAGGAGTGCAGGCACACAGCTGCACCCGCATGTCCAGGTTGGCCCGGGATCCGAGCTTGGGGCTCCCACGCAGCTCTGCCTGAGCGGTGGTGCCACCTGCAGGCCCATGTTGCTCGCCAGGGTCTCCTTCTGAACTAGGAATTAACAGCCAACAATCAGCAGCCATTTGAGAAAAGCCAATGATTAAAAAACAAACAAACAAAATCAAGAAGAACTCAGTGGGAGAAAATGTTAAAGATACTGGCATAAAGCTTCACAGACACAAATTGTTACATTTATACCCCCAGATAAACGGGATGACATTTTACTCAAGAAAAAGAATCAGAAACGATGTTAAAAAAAAAAAAAAAAAGGAAGAGGGATTAAGA
>NW_006159461.1:1465022-1469437 GCF_000334495.1 Tupaia belangeri chinensis | reverse complement strand
AAAAAAAAAAAAAAAAAAAAGGAAGAGAGATTAAGAAAGAATTCTGGAAACTAAGATACGAGAACTGAAATGAAAAGAGCTAGCTGAAGACTCAGAGTGGAAAAAGACCGCTAGAAGAATTAAAATAAAAAGATGAGGTTAACCAACAGGAGAGGAAAGATCAAATGAAAAGAAAAACTCTATGATTTCAAAGTATTTTCAAGAAAAAATGAGAGGAAAAGAACTGGAAAGAAAACATATACCTTCTCCCCCGTTTTTCCCCAGAGAGCTCATGTGTTCACGAGAGAGGAAGAAAGCACGCCCAGTGGGTGGCCACACTGCAGTCCCTCGTCCTTCCTCCACCTGTCGGGGTTCTGGGCTAGCACACACACGTGCCCACCACGTTTCCCTAGCTGCTGCTGAGACCTGAACTGCAATGAGCCGTGTGTGACCCAGCTCCCTTAACCACTAGGCTTCGGGGCAAGCCTGAAAAACACGTTTTACTTATTTCCTTATTAGGATTTTGCCATAGGGCACGTGCCCTTGCTAGAGAGAGACAGAGAGACAGAGAGAGCGAAAGTGAAAAATCACCCCTGGGGGATGACTACGGCCCCCCTGGGATTTTGTTCTCCCCCTGGGATTTTGGGCAAGCCCACACATGTGCCTGGCATGATTTTTAAGCTGCGAGATCCAGGACTCAAACCGTGCTTGACCATGTGGAAGTCCAGTGCCTTAACCACCATGCCACCTGCTGGTCCCCCAAAATATTTTTGCAAATACAGTGTCTTTGAAAACTGAAGAACATTAGTTTCCAGGTGAAATGTCTCTCCTTCCCCCGAGCTGACTTCCCAAGACCATGAGTAATGAAGAAAAAAGCCTAGGCCCAGCCATGGCGGCCACGCTGCTGAGACTATGCCCCACAGGCTGGGACCACATGGCCACCTGGGTTCAGTTGCGGGGCCAGCTGAAGTGCTGGGTGTGGTGCATGCTCCTATAATCCCAGTGATACCAGAGGCCCACCGAGGTATGGGGATGGTGAGCCCTACCTGCCCTGTGCGACATAGCAAGACCCTGTGGAAAAGGAGCAGGTTGGGGCCAGCAGGTGGCGTGGTGGTTAAGGTGCTAGATTCTCACTTGGCGATTGCAGTTCAAGTCCCCGACCTGGGAAACATGCCAGGCGCATGGCAAGCATGCCCAAAAATCCTGAGATGAGAATGGAGGAAGAGGATTAAGGTGTGGCATCTCCCCCGGAGGGCGCATTCTCTCTCTGATAAGTGCATGAGCCCAATAGCAAAAAAAATTAATTTAATTTAATTATGAAAAAGTGGGGCTCAGCCAGGAGACTGAGGCAGGAGGATCACAGCATGGTGGGACCTTGAGTTTTAAAAAATGAAGGAGCCTTAACCCTAAATGCTGTGAGATTAGAGCAAGCGTTCACGGTAAAGGGTGGAAAGTCAGGATGCTGGGCCTGTTCTCAGTGCCTGCCTGGGACTGAGAAAGATGGAGGGACAGAGTGAGATGCCAGCTCCAGAGATTAGGAAAGAGGGTGGCTGGGCCCAGGGAGGCACCTGTGCCGGGGCAGGCCTGGGCTGGCTCTCAGCAGAGACGGAGCCGGACAGCAGCAGGAAGCGCGGACCACATGGACAGAGGAGACCACGTTCAGGCGAGTTCTAGAAACAAGGGCGGGACCTTCAGGAAGATGAGTGACAGGGTACAGAGAATCGAGCTCGTGGGAAAATCAAGTCAATTAATAGCCCCGTACAGAAAAGAACGTGAGTTCATAGCACACTGACCTCTCAGCAGTGCAAAATGGGGGACGCTAAATGTCCCCACTCAGCGTTGGGAAGGAAACGCGGTGGCACGCTCCCACCCGGAAGAGAGCTCGGGAAGCTCGGCCAGGACGGCCCTCAGCCTGGGCATCGGAGCGGCACTTCACACAGCAGCCTATGCGTGCTAGTGCCTTCCACCCGGAAATACCGAGGACCGCCAAGGACGCAGCTCCCGGGACTGAACCTGGTGGTGTTCAGACGGCTGCCCAGAGAGGACGAAGGGGCAGCCAGGAACAGCCGGTTTGGCTTTTTATTTATTTACTTATTTTTGAAGCTTACTTATTTATTCCATAGCAAGAGAGACAGAGACAGAGCGAGAGAGACTGCACCCCACCTCCAGCATCCTTCAGCCAGTCCCAGATCACAGGCAAGGACGGCTCAGGGAGGTCTCTGGACTCGAATCCGGAACCTCCCCATGTGGGACAGCTGCCTCGAGCGTCAGGTTTCAGGAGGTGCTGCACCACTGTCCAACCCCATGTGGCTTTTAATGTCATGTAAATATGTCACCTCAGTGGATCAAAAATGAATTTTAAGGAGATATGAGTTCTGGTAAAAGTATCACTTGATACTTATCTTCTAAGTGTTTTGTACTTTGTGTTCTTTCTTAAGTTAGGAATCTGGTAAAAATATTCCTTAGTCTGTTTCTGTAGTTGTATGTGCGTGTGACGCCCCTCACTCGCTCCCCTCCCGGATCTCCTGGGTTCAGGAGCTCCTGGGGGCGGGCAGCGCAGGGCTGGGGAGGCAGGAGGGGGCAGCCCTCCCAGGACACAGAGCAGCCACCTGCGTGGTGAGGCAGCGAGGCTGAGGCCGGTGTGAGAGCGCAGGGCGGCGTCGGGCACTCGGATCTCAGCCCAGCGCCTGTGCTTGGCAGGCCCTGGCCCCTGTGCCAGCAGGACGGCTCCGACATCTGTGTGCACACCTGGGCTTCCAGACTCTGGCCCTGTGCGGCTGACTTCATCTTCTGAATTTATCGAGGCCGCTTCTCCTTCACCTCTGCTGCTCTTCTGTGGAGGCAGCCTCCTTTATCACGCTCTGCTTGCCTGGAAGGGCCACGGCGTGAGACAGAGGCGCAGGATCAAGTCCCCACTGCCACACGCCAGCTCCATGAGTCGGTGGAGTCACGTAATCTCCCTGATTCTTACGTTCTTCTGCAAATTGCCAAAAATACTTCCTACACTTTCTACGAGGAGTGAATAAGAAGACATATACAAAGCGGCTAGTCCGATGCCCAGCGTACGCACGTCCCCTCATTCCACACAGAGAGGGTACAAGGTACCTGCTCAGCGGGACGGAGACAGTAAGCTCCAATTAAGGAACTGAAGAGCATTCACTTCGGGTAGAGAAAGCCCAGATGCTTCAGAGAAGAGTCAGGAAACCTGTGAGAAGGAGGGACTGGCTTCTTCAGACACATTAGAACACAGCTGGTGAAGCACGGGGTGCAGGCTTAGGTCTCCTCGTTATATTTTATTTTATTCATTTAACTTTACTCATTTATTTATTCATTTGTTTATTTCAAATTGACCGGAGAGAGAAAGGGAGAGAGAGAGACAGAGACAGAGACAGAGAGAAACTGAGAATAGAAGCCCTATGGCAAAACCTAAAAATAAATGAAAATAATTTTAAAACTATTGACAGCCCCCCTCTGCTTGGGTTGCTGTGAGGTGGGCTGGCGTACGAGTGCGTGGGGAGCGCCGGGTGGACAGGTGAGCCAGGGCAGGTGAGGACTCCCACAGGCTGTTCGCAGGTGAGCCCGAGCCGGTGACGCTTTCCAAATGTCTTTGTTTTTTAAAGTGTATTATTTTGTCATGATAGACAGTACATACACATGCATGAGGGAGAGGAAGCAGGCAGACGAGGGAGGACTCTTGACAGGGTCTGTCCCACCAGTCCCCGTTCGGTGGCCCTCCGGCTGCTAGGGTCATGGGCACATGTGACATGCCAGGCCTGTTTTGGTTCGATCGGAGCGGGGATCTGAACCAGCCGTCCACAAGGCTTCCGACACTGCCGCTCAGTTTGCTACCCGTTTCACAGCTAGGCCAGGCCCCAAATTTCCTGATGCCTTTTGGTAAAATAAAATCCAGTATGAAACAGAGTGTGTGCTTTTCTCTGAGACAGTGAGAAGAAAGGGAACTGGAGAAAAAGAATGACCCACAGTCAGTTCAGAGAACGGAGGTTAGTGCGGCGTGAGAAAAGCAGCGAGCAGAAGGAAAAACAAAACAAGCTCCAGTTTGAGACGATCCAGAATAAGATTGCTCTCGGGGCCCAGCTGTCAGCGGGCACAGCTGTGATTTCCCGACTCAAATAGACCGACTACATCGGGGGTTCGCATTGGCACCCAACTGCCTCATGCGTTTCCAACGCTCTCCCATGCCCAGCCGCGTGGGTGATGGCCTACAGCACTGCTCTCGGCCTGTCCTCGGCCGCGTGAGCAGGCCACTGCTGCCACCTCACCTGCAGGCTCGGACGCTGCCAGTCTCCTCCAGCCCAGGCCCTTGTGGTGACGCGTCTATACTTCCTGACACCCGCTGCATCTCTGCTGCTTGCGAGCAGTGGGTGCCCTATGCTGACACGGGGCTGTCTCTGTGTGTAGGTGGGCCTGCGGGGGGG
>NW_006159461.1:1440425-1464237 GCF_000334495.1 Tupaia belangeri chinensis | reverse complement strand
CTTAGCTGACACGGGGCCGTCTCTGTGTGTAGGTGAGCGTGCAGTGCGTGCCCTTAGCTGACACGGGGCCGTCTCTGTGTGTAGGTGAGCGTGCAGTGCGTGCCCTTAGCTGACACGGGGCCGTCTCTGTGTGTAGGTGAGCGTGCAGTGCGTGCCCTTAGCTGACACGGGGCCGTCTCTGTGTGTAGGTGAGTGTGCAGTGCGTGCCCTTAGCTGACACGGGGCCGTCTCTGTGTGTAGGTGAGCGTGTAGTGGGTGCCATTAGCTGACATGGGGCCGTCTTTGTGTGTAGGTGAGTGTGCAGTGCGTGCCCTTAGCTGACACGGGGCCGTCTCTCTGTGTGTCAGGGCCTTCTCTGCGTGTTCGTGAGTATGCTCTGATATGTGAAGGGTCTGCAGAAGCCATGCATGTGTGCGCAAGATCCCGAGAGGAGAATGGAGGAGAAGGGATTTCGGCGTGGCCATCCCCCCGGAATGCATGATTTCTTGCTTTCTGTCTCTCTGTCTCTCTCTGTCTTTGTGGAGAGCACATGTGCTGTATAGCAAAAAACAAAAAACAACAACAAAAAAAACAACCTCTCTTTAAAAAAGAAAGAAAACAGGAGAGAAGAGAGTGACTAAGTCAGAGTGAAGCAAAATGATCGTAGTTAACAACATGAAAAATCAGACAACAGTACATTTGTAAGAACTCACAGCTCACAGCAAAAAAGGCAACTTACAGATGCACAAAATTTGATCTAGAAAAAGTCTAAACAATACAATTATTTTCTGTTATCTTGAAATAGTTCTAGTTAACCTTGTTCCAAAATTTAAAATGAGTCAACACTCTGAAAAGGTGTTTTTACACTGAGAGTTACTTTCTGAAGGGAAAATAAAATGCCTCTTTTAAGAAGAATTATTTATTTAACTTTATTGTTATTATTATTTTAATTTGGTACAGGGCACATCCACATACCAGAGAGAGACAAAGAGAGAGAGAGAGAGTGAAAAAACAAGCCACCAGGTTTGGGACTCAAACTGTGGTCAGCCATGTGGAAGTCCGGCGCCTTAACCACCACACCACCTACCAGTCCCCCAGAATTCCTCTTTTTCAACACGTTTGAAAGGAGTTTGCTTATGTTGTTGAACTGGCTGCCTGAAGTCAAATTTTTAAAATCTTCCCCCCACCTTTTAATTTGCTAGAGGGTATATGTGGTGACCAGAAAGAGATGAGAGAGAGAGAGAGAGAGAGAGAGAGAGAAAAGCACCTCTCAGAGAGCGTGATCTTGTGGCAGTCGCTTTTCCTCCATTTTCTCCCTCCCGTTTCCCCCTCCTTTTGGAATTTTGGGCACACATGCACACGTGTCTGGCATGTTTTTCAAGCTAGTGGGTCTAGGACCCGAACTGTGCAGTCGGCCATGTGGGATCCAGCCCCTTTAACCCACACCACCTGCTGGCCCTAGAACATTGGTTCTTAAGGAGACGTCTTCTCAGTTGCTGCTCAGAGAATAGCGGAGCCAGATGGTGGAAGTCCAGGTCAGTGTCTGGAGGGACTCCCTTGAGTCCTTAGTCAGCTAGGGCCGACACAGCAGTGACCTGGACGGGGCTCAGATGACGGAAGTGTGCTCTCCCACAGCCATGGAGGAGAGAGGTCTGAAATCAAGGCGTCGGCAGGGACGGTGTCCCGAGGCCTCTGTCCTCGCTGGTGGATGCATCTTTCTCGTCCGTGTCCCCCCATGGTCTTCCTGTGTGCCTGCGTGCTCTCCCCCTCTTCCTAGAGGGACACCAGTCATAAAGGACCAGGGCCCACCCCAGTGACCTCCGTTTGCTGTCACTGCCTCTCTAGAGACCCTGAAGTACTGGTCGGAAACTCGCACGGAAACTTTGAAGGGACACAAATGAGTCCACGATGTCGGTCTCCACCATTCAGGCCAACCCGATGGAGTCCATGTCAGCACCGAACTCTCACACCTGGGCCTTGGTTCCCCTGAAGTGTCCCGACACTCAGAGCAGCCTGACGTTTCAGGGCCGGAGAGAGAAGCCAAAGGGTAGCAGACACTGTGCAAAGTAGAGACTCGCTGAGGCGGGGCACACTGCGGGTGACGGCCTCAGGAGAGACACTGAGCCCCGAGGGGCCACGCCCTCTGCCTGCTGGGCTACCCTGCTCCTCTGAGACTGGGGGCTTCTCTGTGCCACGGTTCCATGCGGGTGGGTGGCCCTGTCGGAGCCTTCGTCCCCTGACCTTCAGCTCCTTCCGCCACCACCTGTGACAGACACACTGAGCACTGGTCAGTGTTTCATCTGCCCTTTCATTGCTGCCCAGCTCAGAAATAGACAATAGAGAGAGAGGGCAAGAGAGAGGGAGAGAGGGAGAGAGAGAGGGAGAGAGGGAGGTAGAGAGAGAGAGAGGGAAGGAGAGGGGGAGAGAGGGAAAGGGAGAGAGAGGGGAAGAAAGAGAGAGAGAGAGAGAGAGAGGGAGGGAGAGGGAGAGAGGGAGAAAAAAGGAGAGAGAGAGAGGGAGAAGGACAGGGAGGGAGAGGGAGAGAGACAGGGAGGGAGAGGGAGAGAGAGAGGAAGATGGAGAGAGAGAGGGAGAGAGGGAGAGAGAGAGGGAGAGAGGGAGAGAGAGAGGGAGAGAGGGAGAGAGAGAGGGAGAGAGGGAGAGAGAGAGGGAGAGAGGGAGAGAGAGAGGGAGAGAGGGAGAGAGAGAGGGAGAGAGGGAGAGAGAGAGGGAGAGAGGGAGAGAGAGAGGGAGAGAGGGAGAGAGAGAGGGAGAGAGGGAGAGAGAGAGGGAGAGAGGGAGAGAGAGAGGGAGAGAGGGAGAGAGAGAGGGAGAGAGGGAGAGAGAGAGGGAGAGAGGGAGAGAGAGAGGGAGAGAGGGAGAGAGAGAGGAAGATGGAGAGAGAGAGAGGGAGCGAGAACCCCTGACAGGGCCTTGTTGCCACAGCCCACCCAACCCTCGCCCGGCCCTGGGTCACAGGGACATGTGTCCAGATGTACTGAGGGAGGTCTCTGGACACAAATCCAGAACCTTCCCATGTGGTCCAGCCCCGCACCCCCCCCCGCCACTCCACCGGCCTCTTGGGGCACTTTCTCTTCCTTTCCCGAAGGGCTCCCTGGACAGCGGAAGGTGAGTGAGACCTGGCAGGATCCCTCCCTGCCCCTGGGGCACCACCTGCTGCTGTAGGTGAACCACCTCTCCTTTCCGCCCCCTCAGGGCTGACCTGCCTTCACCACGTGACCTCAGTGACCAGTGCCTCTCCTGGCTGTCAGTTTACAGCTTCTATTGGACATGGAGATTCACCCCACGCTGTCGTGTCGAAGCATCCGAGAGTCTCTTGACATCTCCGTTTCCTAGACATGTTTGTTGCTATGGATCGTCCGTACTCACTATTTTATTTCTAGAGAGATTTTTGCTATAGGTCGTGTGCACTCGCCAGAGAGACAGAGTGACAGAAAGTGAGAAATCACCCCCCAGGGGGGATGGCCATGCCACAATCCCTTCTCCTCCAGTCTCCTCTCTTGATTTTGGGCATGCACGCACATGTGCCTAGCATGAATTTTAAGTCACCGGGTCCAGGACTCGAACCATGGTCGACTCTGTGGGATTCTAGCAGCGTAACCATTATGCCATCTGCTGGTCCCCCCGTACTCACCATCTTTCACCTATCCCTCCTTATTCCTATTGCCACTGCCTAGTTCCAACCCTCATAATTTCCGGCCTGGATGAATTCACAATAGTCTTCAGTCTGGTCTCCACAGCGTAAGTGTCACCCCCACTACAGTGAGTTTTCTGGTGCTCATACCTCACTGTGCTGCTTAAAATCCTTCAGTGTCTCCCAACTAGATCAATTCTAAAACCCTTTGCATGACATTTGCAACTCAGGAGAAACAAATTCTTGCCTGGATATTTTATTTTTTAATAAGTGCCAGAAGATGCATGAGCTTCCCAGAGAGAGAGAGAGAGAGAGAGAGCGCAGCACCCTTCCTGCCAATGGGACAGAGTCCTGCCACAATCTCTTGTCCCTTTGTCCTGTCAGGATTTGGGGCATGTACACGTCCCCAACATGTTTTACAAGTCACTGGGGCCCAGATTCAAAGTGCGGTCGACCATGTGGGATCTGGTTCCTTTAACCGCTGGGCTGGAGGCTGGCCTCCTGTGTGCTCTGCAGTCACGTCCCACCCCAGGGCTGCAGGTCCTCCACTCCTCATGGAGATCCTCCTGCCTGGGACCTGGCCCTGCCACCAAAGGCCCCCTATGACTCCCTCAGCCTGTCTTTCAGTAGCCCTAGCACGATATTCTATTATAGAATGTGCTACTTAGCCTTTTCATCTGCCTCCTCTCCCTGCTAGAGTCCAGACCAGGAGGCCGCAGGCACGGGCCTTCCTTCTTTAGACTGTGTCTGGTTCTGCATGGTTTATGCAGGGGGAGTCCTCAGATCTGGGTTAGGCGGATTAATAATCAGCTGTAGGGCTCGACGACATCTCAGTGGTAAAGCTCGATGCTCGGCAAAGCTGACCTCAGGGAGGTTCCTGGTTTGCATCTGGAGACCTCCCTGAGTATGCTGGACATGTGATGCCCATGATCTGGGCTGGGTGGGCCTGGGGGTACCTCATGGCATCGAGGCCCTATGGGGGGTGGGGTGCTTTCTCTCTGTTCTCTCTCCCTTGCTTATGAAAGAAATAAATACAGAAACTTAAAAAATAATACAGTGCATTTGTAAAAATCTGAGGTCAAACTGTATTCCTTAGTATTCTCTCCTCGAATTATAGTTACCACTAATTTCTTGATAACTCGTTACTCATATGTCACCGACTTCCAAAAACAGTTATCTGGGAGAACTGCATCGTATTATTATAGTAAAGCTGCGAGGCAGGAGTTCTGCAGCAGGACAGGCTGCTGGAGAGAATGCTGTCTTAAATGCTAAAGAAAAACACGAATGAAAACCTAAAACGCACAAGCACAAAAACGTTATCTGTCAGGGAACCAGCAGTTAGCGTAATGGCTATGTCGCTGGACTCCCACGTAGTCAACCGTGGTTCGTATCCCAGACCTGGTGGCTTAAAACTCACACCGGGTGCGTGTGCGTGCGTGCCCAAGATCCCAAGAGGAGAATAGAGGAGAAGGGATTGCGACGTGACCATCCCCCCTGGGGGGTGATTTCTCGCTTTCTGTCTCTATGTCTCTCTCTGTCTGGCGAGCACACACGCGCCCTATAGCAAAAACCTCTCCAAAAAAAAAAAAGAAACAAAAAACAAAAAACCCTGTTATCTGTCATTGGGGTTATAATTTGCTTATTTAAAAACAAACAAACAAACAAGCAAAACCTCTTCTTACTTGTGACTGTGGATTTTGTTTCTGGCTTTCAGATCCTTAAATATTAAACTGCTCTGCTTTTTCTACGGAGCAGGCTTCCCCTCTCCCATCCAACCAGGGCTGTATGAAGATGGTGGTCAGGGTTATCTTGGCCTCTGGATTCCATCAGGGTCATATTAGGGACTTGGCGGGCGCAGGAAGTTGGCTGCCGCCCACCCCTCCCTAACCAGCATTCTGCCTGGCAAAGCCTGCCAGGTGCCTGATTGTGCAGAGAAATGGGATGGGATCACTGAGTGTGACAGTCAGGAGAGATTTCACAGATCACAAGTGTTTGGAGAGACGAGTCGAAACCGGGCCATGGAAACGTGGCTGCCGGGAGTGGCCTGCCAGCGGGAGCCCAAGGTCACTCAGCGTCACCGCTTTTTTGGACGAGAGCCCGACGGCAAGAGAGGCCTCGAGGTGTACCCTGGCGGGTGGAATCTTTGTGAAGATTCCGGACAGCACGCTTCACCTGGTCAGCCTGCAAGCCCCGGGAAGCTGGAGTTTAATAGGACGTGGTGGATAATAAGCCTTTAAATAATGGCGTTTTCGCAGTCCGTCCTCGGAGGAGTACAATGCCAACTTTGTTGTGAGGCAGATGGTGGGGAAAAAGGTGGATGTGAATCTGATCATTTAGCAGGCAAATTAATTTATGTGACAATAACCAGCCTCCAAATTGGGTTTATTGACTCATTACATTTTCTCCCTATGAAATTTAGTGAAATGCCAAACTCTACATTTTAGAGGAGCTGAAGGTTATTTTCTCATTGTGAGAGGGGGCACATTCAGTGTTAGTCTGGATCTATATTAACAATATCCCCACAGCGTCGAGTGAGTCGATGATTTTCCGTAGTTTAAGGATAATACATTCGTAATAAAATTATAGCCCTTAAGGCAATCCTCAGTTGAGCTTACAAATAATCAATTATTTAATTTCTGGGTCAGTTTTTTTTTTTTTCTTTTTTGGTGCAGCCCAAGTAATTTTCAAGACAAAAATAAATATATTAGACCAGTAAAACCTCAAATCATCTTGATAAGTGGACAAAAAAAGAAAATAAATAAAGGGAGAAACAGAATGAAGGAATGTTTTTTTTTGGAGAGAGAACAAAGGGAGGATTTTTTTTTTTGAGAGATTTTTGCTCCAGGGCACATGCGCTCGCTGGAGAGACAGAGAGTGACAGAAAGCCAGAAATCACCCCTTGCCCCAGGAGAATGGCCACACCGCAATCCCTTCTCCTCCACTCTCCTCTCGGGGTTTTGGGCATGCATGTACACACACCTGGCATGAGTTTTAAGACAGTGGGTCTGGGACTTGAAGCGTGGTCGACTACGTGGAAGTTCAGTGACGTAACCATTATGTCATCTGCTGGTCTCCAGGGAGGATTTGAATGTCATTTTAGCTCCTCAGATGGAAAAATCTGCTCATTGTGGTGAGATTATCTTATCTTATCTTATCTAGTCACTTAAGGATAAGTGACTAGAATGAAAGCCTTTTTTGCCTTTATATTTTTTAGAGAGATATTTTTGCTATAAGGCATGTGTACTCGCTGGAGAGACAGAGGGACAGGAAATGAGAAATCACTCCCGAGAGAGATGGCCACACCACAATCCCTTCTCCTCCATTCTCCTCTTGGGATTTTGGACATGCATGCACATGCACCCAGCATTAGTTTAAGCCACGGGGTCAGGACTCGAACCGCGGTCAACTACACGGGAGTCTAGCAATGTAACCATTACACTATCTGCTGGTCCCAAGGGAAGACTTTTATTATAGAATCAAGAAGAGAAACGGAGCACAGACACTGATTCTTAGACTCTGGTGGTAGGACAGTGCATTGTTATCCGCTCTCTAAGTCTCCAGGACATGGCGTCAGGTATACCCACAGCTCTTCTGAAGCCAGCGGGGGCCTGCTCCTCACGGCCCAGACAGCCGAAGGCTCCTCAGGCAGGCGTGTGCTCTGCCGTGCCAGGAACCACCCGGGGACTGGCTCACGGGTGGGCTCATCCCAGCCTTTCCGAAGCCATGCCCTCTCATCTTCATCCTAGCTTTTTCTTATCTCCACAGGCCAAGAATATCTGGTGGAGATTTCCTTTCTGTATGCAATGCAAAACTAATTCATTTAGTGACTACGCTATTCAGTACACTTATTTCCTCATTAAAGTGTATTTTATTTTATTCATGATAGAGTGTGTGTGCCTGAGAGAGAGAAAATGGGAGGGAAAAAGCGTGAGAGAGAGCAGCGCCCTCCCCAGGGGCTATCACGCTGCAGCCCCTCCGTCCGCTGTCCCCTGGCAGGCCCGTGAGCACCTGCACGTGAGCCCTGCAGATTTTCAAGCCAGCCTGGGGGTCTGAGCCCGCAGTCGGTCACGTGCCGTTCAGTTTGCCGCCAGTCGTGCCACCAGGCTGGGCCTTACATTTATTTCTTGGTGACCGATGTCCATAAACACATTCCTGGTTGCAAAGACGTGAAACTCTGGGCTGTGTAGATGGACACAGACTCACCAGAGGGCGTCTGTCCTTTCCCTCTCAAGCATCCTAGGTGTTTGTCTATGCACTTATGAACATGGAAGTATGAAGCATGATTATGTGGATACTTTGTTTTTGAAGTAAAGAGGCCAAAATTATAGTGACTATTGTCGGACTTGCATTATTCACAGAACGATATAAATGTTCTTGAATGATGCCACTTAACCATTTCTTTTTTTTTTTTTTTGCCAGAAAGCATGTGCACTCACCAGAGACAAAGAGAGGAGAGGAACAGGAGGGAGCACCCCCGTGGGAAGGGTCACACGGCAATTCTTCCTTCAGCTCCCTCCCCTGGGGCTTTGGGCATGCACGCTCACATGCACAGCATGCTTCTGCAGCCGCTGGGGCCGGGACTTGAACTGTGCATTGGACATGTGGAATCTGACTCCCTCAACCACCAGGCCATGACGCTGGCCCAACAGCGACCTTCCATTTTCATATTTATAATCTTCAGCTTCTTCTTCTCTGAGGTGGACAAAAGCGGAGGCCTCTTTCTTTTCATGGACAACATCTCTGACTTTGTCATTTCCTGTGTCTTTCCCAGAGGAAAATCGGGCCGGAGACACTGAAAATCGGTGAGTAAGGCTGGTGAGGGTCGAGCGCCCACTATGTATTTAGAGAGCAGTTGATCAACGATTCCTATAAAATGGCAGCTCTCTCTGCTCCCCGCTCCTGACACTTGTCCCACTGTCACCCTCATCGCGTGCCTCTGGCTGGGCCTGGGTGTCCATGGGGCACTGTGGTCCTCTGCGTTTCCTGCGTCTGCCTGGTCTTCGAGCACCACCTCCGACCGTCCCTCCTGCAGATCTGACTGTGGCGTCCTGGCTCACATCCACTAAGGGCCCCGGCAGCAGGCAGGCACCGTGAGCTCTGTGCTCCCAGCAGCCACACCCACGGCTGTCAGGGCCAGGCCGGTGGAAGCCCGGAGGATGTGTGTCGGACCCGTCTCAAGCACTGACCAGCTGGGAAGTCACTGACCCCGTTATCAATCCCTCCCAGTCCCATCTTCCTCATCCATAAAGGCAGAATCGCGGCTGCACTGCCTGCGTGGTGGTTTTCCATCCTGAGCCTTGCAGCCGTTTCGCTGTTGATCGAGGAGCTGGGAAACGCCGTCTGCCATGCCAACTCTAAGATCAGCAGCATCCTTCATCCTCACTTCAACACAGTTTAAGATCTTTTGAGGGATTTTGCTTCAGTTTTAAACATATGAGTATTGATGTTTATTGAAATCCGAAAGCCGGATGGGACCTGGCTCATTTTCACATCCTGGCACCACTTTGCAGCTAGTGACATGAGGTGCCTTTGCCAGCAAGGCCTGTTTTAATCAAAAGCTTTCATCTGAAATGCTATTCACAATTTCTGGGTGGTAAAGAATAATTCCCCACAGGGGGACTGATGCTAAGCTCTTTAACTGTCTTCGACAGGAAGTAAAACTCCTTCCCCTCAACAGACAGACACCAAACGCTCTTTGCAAGATCTTATCCTACCAGGAAGCAAAGAATAGGCTGATGGCCTGCCCTCATGTGGCAGCAGTGCTGCGCTGTGTCAGAACGCGGCTACGTCGTCCCAGAAGCAGTGCAAACTCTGGTGGAGAGTGGGCGCTGGAGGGTGGGCATGAGACAGAAAGAAAGAAAGAGAGGAAGAAAGAAAGAAGAAAGAGAAATGATAAATGATAAACTTTTGTCTACAAGAGAAAAACAAGTGAAAACCTTTTTTGGTCCTGTCTGAATTAGTCCACGATAGCGTGTATCTGTCCATTTATCTGTCACCAGAAGAGCCCTTGGCCTAAAAGAAAGACCAGACTGGTGTGCAAAATTATGCTATTGCACCTGAAATTCGTTTTGCCAATGTTTCTTGAATGAACTGAATTAAGTTTTTGTTTTTTAAAACAAAACAAAACAAAACTCTGAGAGCTCACAAGAGAAGAACACTTGCAACGGGGTGAAGAGGGAAAGACTTACAGAAAGTAGACCTTGTTTGCTCGTTGCGTTTTGCAGTTAGTAGCAGTTAAAAGCATTCTTGAGCACAAGTTGGAGCTGTGCTCTAGAATTCTGCCTGATCAGATTTTATTTCCCTCACGTGCCCCAGGAAGCATAACCGTTAGCTGGATTTCGGTGACTAACTCCCAGGTTCAGATGTCGGGCCTCCCTGGAACACATAACCTGGGCATTTGAGCAGAGGGGGAGCTGGGGGGCAGATTGCAAATGGAAATGAGAAAGCCACAGCCACCACTGTGGGACTCACACCAGCCTAGCCGTGTCCAGCAAGACCCTTGTTGCCACAGCCAAGAATCCTGCAGCTCTCAGCTCCTTCTCTGAGTCTGGGACCCGGGGAGAAGTGGATGTGAAGTCAGACAGGTAGTGGAATCACATTGTGAGGCAGAGGAGGTGGGACTGGCCACCACAGGGCTCTGCGGTGAAGCTATTAACAGATCCTGCCCTCCCGCCGGCTCCCCACCCAACTGGATCAGCTGGACCTCCCAAGCCTCAGCCCCTCTGCAGGGAAAGGGAGAATGATGAAGGAGTCCAGGGTGCAGGTCATGAGAAAGACCCTTAGGTGCGGGATGCAGAGGAGGAGGGACTCAGAGCACTCAGTCAGCACCATTGATATAGAATGCTTTATTGCTTCTTTTTGTTTGTTTGTTTCAGACCTGTGTAAGGGGGAGGATCTTCAAAAAGTTCATGAAAAGCACACATTATGAAAAAGCCACATGGATTTCAAAATTTTCTGCACTAAAATAAACTTATACTTTCAATTCCATTTTCTTTTCTTTTTTTTTTTAAAGCGAGAAATCACCCCCCAGGGGGGATGGTCACGCTGCAATCCCTTCTCCTCCATTCTCCTCTCGGGATCTTGGGCACGCACGCACACGTGCCTGGCGTGAGTTTAAGCCACCGGATCTGGGATGCGAACCGCGGTCGACTATGTGGGAGTCCAGCGACATAGCCATTACGCTAACTGCTGGTTCCCTCAATTCCATTTTCTATGAACTTTTACAAGTTTGCTCTTTTATTGCTATGTATTCTCTCCCGTTTTTGAAAAAATTGAGTAGCGGTGTGTGTGCTTGCCAGAGAGACAGAGAGGAATGGAGGGAAGGTACAAAAGCAAGCTTATGGCCATGGTCAAGCTGCAGTCCCTCCTCCCCGCGCTGCCCCTGCTTTGGGATTTGGGGCACACAAGCAGTGTGCCTGGTGTGTTTCCCAAGCCGTCAGATCTGGGACTTGAACTGTGCAATCGGCCATGTGGATCCAGTCGCTCTAAACCACCACACTACGGGCTGGCCCTCCGTACGGTATGACATTCTACTCATATAGAAAGATATAAAGTCAAGGAACTCCGACTCTGCTAGGGCATCGATGATTTACATATATCCTTCCTGCCAGCCAGGGTCAGGCTTTTCACTGAGGCAGTGATTCTCAGGTGCAGTTCCTAGACCAGTAACATTGTCATCTCCTGACAACTTGTTAGACAAGTAAAAATGTGGGGCGCACCCCTACTGACTGAACCAGAGACCTGGGGGTTGAGGCCAGTGTCTGTGTTTAGATGGTCATCGTCAGTCACTCGCTGCTCATACCCTCTCAGCGTCCCACCTGGGGCTACCATAACGGACACACTGTAGAGTAGGGTGGTTCTGGAGGCTGGGAAGTCCAAGGTCTAGGTGCTCATTGAGTGGGTTCCTGGTGAGGGTTCTCTTCCCGTTTTGCAGAGGGCCACCTTCTCACAATGCTTTTACATGTCTGAGAGAGAGATCATCTCTCATATCTCTTTGTACTCTTCTTTAAGGGCAATAATTCTACTCATGGAAGTTCCACTAATTACCTCCTAAAGGCCCACCTACAAATTCCATCACATTGGTGGTTACTATTCCCACGTGTGAACTTTGGGAGCACACAAACATTCAACCCACAGCACCCAAGTCTGTGAACCAGCGCCTGAAGCCTTACCTGGCTCTGTCTAACACCCACAGGGACGTGGGCCCTCTCTCCTGCCCCAGGCTATCTGGGAGTGTTCTGCAGGTGTTAGGGACATGGCCGCCCCATTCTTGGGGTTGGACCCTTGCAGGAGCAGTTGCGGTGCGAGAGCCTCCAGTGCTAACTCGGCAGCCCGTTCCTGGTTCATGTCTTCCACAGTCTTCAGGAAAGTCTTGGGGAGATGGCTACTCCTTTTACAGTCTGCTCTTCTCCCTTCCCCCAACTTTGGCAACCATTGATTTTATTTTTCTATTGCCATAGTTTTGCCTTGTCCAGAACATCATGTAGTTTGAATCATATCATGTGTAGTTTTTGTTTTCACTCAGTAATACACGAGGTTCTCAAAAAATTCATGAAAAATGCATATGAAAAAGCTATGCACGGACCTCAATTTTTTTTTTTTACTAAAATGAACTTATACTTTAAAGCTATTTTCCATAAAATTCGGGTCCCCTTATATGTATCTAGGTTCCTCTATGTATTTTCGTGGCTTGAGAACTTAAGAAAGGAGAGAGGAAGCAGCACCTCCCTCCCAGCCTGTGGACAGGAAGCGGCAGGCGAGAAAGAAAGCGTGTGGGCCTCAGCAGGCCGCGTGCCGTCTGGCCGCCCTGCGGTGTGCCTGCCGCTCCCTTCAGGCAGAGGCTCTGTGGCTGCGGTGACCTCCGTGGCTCCTTGGCTCCATGGTCCCTGTGGCTCCAGTCTCCTGAGGCTTCCAGGCTTCCACGGCTCCTAGCGGGAGTAACTCCCAAGCCTCCCATAGCCCCCTGGCCCCTGCAGCCGTGTGCTACTTCCTCAAAACTGTCCCATTCTTGCACACAGGACCAGAGAAGCCCCAAGACACGAAGGCTGCACACCGAGCTTCAGCAGTAGCAGGAGGGAGGATTAGTGAAGAAATCCTGAAGCCCAGGAGGCTTCATGGCAGTAAGCCATCAGGCCACAGAGGCCAGGAATCTTAGGTGCCCGGGATGTAAACTGATTTTCTGTGACCCATTCACGTAACTTTCCATTCCTCCACACACGATAAAACCGCAGAATGTCCTTTGTACATGCATGAAAGGACCCGGGGTTGGAAGCAGCCAATTTAAATTTGAGCACTTCTGGAAAACAGTGTGAAGGCAGAAGGGCTCTTGCCCTCACTGGAGTGAGACTCGGTGGGTTCCTGGGGAGCAGGGCGTGGATGGCCCGGACGGCAGAGTCCCTGCGCCCTGCCGCTCTGGTGTGTCGCGAGGTTCCCTCAGGCTCCGTCGGGGTCTCTGTGACCGCAGCCAGCAGAGCAGGGTCTCCAGGGCTGGCACACGCTGCGACCTTCAGGAAAGCAGATGGCACACGGGCCTGACGGTGGCAGGGGCTGGGGGACGGGCATCAAGGTGAGCTGTTTCTCTTCCCATGAGTATCCAGAAATGCATTTCTCTTTCTGTACATATCTAGCAGACTGCGTGACTCAGCCGCACTAGTTCCATTTCATCAGAACTGAGAACAGTTGACGTCATCTTGTCGAAATGAAACCAAGGGCTGTTTTGGCGCTCTTTTAACCCTTCTGCTGGTGAGAGCAGGCGCCACAGGAGGGTAGTGGGCCTGAGACTCGGCTGGTTCCTGGAGGGTCTCCCTCCTTGTCACAGCTGCGGGGTGAATCGCTTCCCCCATGGACTCGGAAGTCCCGACCCCCAGTTCCTCAGCGTGGCTGTATTTGGACATGGCATCTTATTTATTTTTTTTTAAAGAATGCTTTCATTTAACTTTATTTATTTATTTAAATGTATTTATTTTAAATTTGAGAGAGAGAGAGAGAGAGAATGTGAGAAAGCAAGCTCCCAGGTCCAAGCTGCCGTGGTTGAACCGTGGTCAACCACGCGGGAGTTTAGCACTCAGCCACCATGCCACCTGCTGGCCCCACGGACATGGCATCTTTAAAGAGGTGATTAAGAGGAACTTAGGTCTTCAAGGTAGGCCTCCATCCACCATGGCTGGCCACCTACAAGAAGGGCAGATTAGGACAGAAAGCCCAACATTTGCACATGTGGAGAGATGACTGTGAAGACCGGGGGAAGGACAGTCATCTACAAGCCCGGGAGGGGTGGGGGTGGGGGCTGAGGAGAAACCAGCCCTGCCATGCCTCGATCTTGGACTTCCGGCCTCCAGAATGGTGAGGACACACATTTCTGTGAAGCTGCCCAGTGTCTGGCCCTGTGACGGCGGCCCTGGGGACTAACAGAGCCACGCATTGATGGCATTGTTCGCTGGCGTCCTGTGTGAACATCAGTAAAGCACTGGTCACCATGACTTCACCACGTGATCCTCCCTTTCCCAGGGAGCCCAGGAGAAAAGCTGTCACCTGCATCTCAGAATCCTTTCCCCATCAAGTATTACATTTTGTGAGAACAATCACAAACAAGGCATAATTCTGGGTCAATTCCAAGGTTTAGGAAAAATTGCACTAAGCTTAATCCACAATTCTTCAGAAAGTGAACACGACCTGCACACTCCACCACATCAGGGACTAGAACACTTGGCTGTTGGAAGGACAAGACAAGCACCCGACCCGCTGGAGTCGAGCACTTTCAGCAGGGAGCGCAGGTCCAGCTGCCTGGGTGTCTGCGGAGGCCTGGGCTTAACTTCCAGCCCACCCTGAAGTGTTGGGCGTGGTGCACACCTGTGGGCTCGGCCATTCTGGGGGATTGTGACTCAGCAAGAATCTGTCAAAATAACCCCACAGGTGCACACACACACGCACATGAGAGAGAGAGAAGGGAAAAAGGCCAGAGAAAGTAGCTAAGAATCTTAGTGAAGTATTTTCCAAGATAAATCCAGCCGGGATTTGTAAATTAGAGTGTAAACTTGCTTTGGTCAAACATATGCAGTTGCTTGACAAGAATAATTTTATAGGAGTTTTAAATATACATGTCAATGACTATTTTAGCTTACAGACGAAAGCAGATCTGGCCATACGTCCAGTTCACTCCTCCTGTTAGAATGCCAGGAAGGTCGTGAGTTACCAAGTCATGTTTCCGTTTACTGAAGTGTCTGTGAAAACAGCGTCGTCTGTCCTCAGTTCCAAAAAAGGCTAAAACTGCCAACAAAGCAAGGGTGGCTGTTGTCCAGGCTGGACACACAAACACTCACAAGAACAGCCAGGTGCTACCGTCATTAATTGGCTATCTCTAATGCATAACGAAAGAGTCGGAAATGGTTTTTAAAAAGATAATTAACATCGATGCCCTAAAATCTCCCTTCAAGGTACATTCACCTGGAAAGGACAGAGACTTTTTAAAGGTTTTGGAATATATAGATTTTAACGCTATCTGTTTTTATGTTATGCTTTTGCTTGTCCTCTTTTGAACAAGTGGAAATAAAGCCTTTGGTGGCTACTAATGACTATGATGAAAAGATTTCAGCTGGTCTGCATTTCAGCCAAAGGATGTGACCTAAACTTTTGATGTCAATTTTTGCCCAGTAATTCAGCCTTCTCATCATGTAATGAAAATAAAGACCGTTAGACAAATGAAATACATGTTAGAATGCATAAGAGTGAAAGGCGTCTACACGGCTGGTTTTCCTAAACTCGGTTCAGGGTTCATCTGTGTGCATTGTATTACCCTCAATACTTTCCGGCATGTGTGAATGACAAATGAAATGGAAAGACATCTCCCCAGCATTTGCTTCTCTCTTTCTTTCTTTCTTTCCTTCCTTCCTTCCTTCCTTCCTTCCTTCCTTCCTTCCTTCCTTCCTTCTTTCTTTCTTTTCTTTCTTTCATGGGTTTCTGACAACTTCAGCCCCCCGTGCAGGTGGGTCCTCGGGGCTGGAGGGCTGTCTTCAGTGCAGGCAATGAGAAGGTGTGGAGAAGCCTGTGTCTCCAGGACCAGCCTGGCGTGCTGCACCGCGGTCAGCTCCCTGAGCACCACACTTACCTGCTGCACTGGGGCTAGTCCCCAAAACACATGCTGTTTGTAGGCCCATGCTAATTTCATACGTGGAAAGGCTCGCATTTGAGGAAATGCATTGCTATAGGGGTTGATCTGATCTCCACTCTCATGTACCTCATCACAGAGCGGCGAGGAGAGTTCAAATGCCAGCCACACACGTGGAGTTAGTTAAGATGCCACAGTGGGAGACGCCAAAGGCAGCCTTCTTCCTCAACCTAAATAAAAATCTGGTGGTTTCCATTGAGCTGCTATTCCTTCTGCCTTCAGCCCTTCTCAAGTCCAGGTAACTCCCAACTTAGCCAACATGCAGTGGCGACTGGTCAAGAAGAGTCTCTGTCCCCAACCCACCTGGGGTTCCAGAAGTCAATGAGCACAGTGGTGAAGAGCTGAGACTGGCCGCCATCCGCATCACTGTGTGACCCCGAACTGGCCACTCACCCTCTGTGCCTTAGGGGCCTCATCGTCATCTTGAACATGGGAATTATAACAGCAGGACCTAATTTATGGGATTGCTATGAAGATTACACTTTTGGGTTGTCGGGGAAGTCATGACACATTTTTGCATAGAAAAATATGTCGTGACTTTCCCGACAACCTAATAGCAAAAAAACGCATAGAAAGTGCTTTGTCAAAGTTGGCTGATACTGGTGCCGCAGGCTGCGTGCCTTTAGAAAGTTACCCTCCTAAGTCTTGATGTCCTTATTTACAACTCGAGAGTAACAATACTGTGCTTCAATGATCTGGAGGAGTACATGAGATACTGGATGGAACATGCTATATTCAGTGTTGGGCGAGCCCTTAGAAACGGCAGCAATAGGGGCTGGCAGGTGACATGGTGAATAAGGTGTTGGACTCAGCCGATTGTGGTTCGAGTCCCAGACCCGGAGTTTTGCTTTCTCACTTTCCCTTTCTTTCTCTCTCTCTGTCTCTCTCTGGTCAAATTAAGGAATGATAGTAACAAATAAGATTAAAGAAGTAATTCTTTACAGGATAAGCGGCAGCAGTTATTTTCATTGCCGGGAGCTACGTGCCACCCGTCTCAACATGCAGGTCCCTGCTCACCCAGTTTCTTTCTGCGTTCCCTCTGACTTCACAACAGAGCAACCTGAAGTTCCCTCTTCACCTACACGTTTCTGTCACTCCTGCTCTGGAATCTGGGATGACCGTGGTCATTGATTGAGTCCATGGAGGTCCAGTTTCTTTCTGCGTTCCCTCTGACTTCACAACAGAGCAACCTGAAGTTCCCTCTTCACCTACACGTTTCTGTCACTCCTGCTCTGGAATCTGGGATGACTGTGGTCATTGGTTGAGTCCATGGAGGTCCTCTCACTAAATTGACCCTCAGGACAGCTTCTTCAGGGCACATTCACCACCTTGCAGGTGAGCAGCTGGGGCCCAGAGACATCAAGTGACTTGCTCGAGGTTACAGAGCAGTGAGGAGCATGCCCAGAAATAAGAACCAGATCTCAAAGGCCACGATCTTCCACACAGCTTCGTTCATTGTGGACAATCGTAAGCAATGACTTAAATTAACAACTACCATTGTACTTGCACAGTTTCTCTCTTGAGTTTTAATACTTTCCCCCAGCTTGTTCATGTTTAACAGGCAACTCAGCTGCCACCTTCTCATCACTCGTACACAGGGTGTGAATTGTTTAGTTCCTCCCTTCTCTGAGACCTGCGTGTCTTTACTTTGGAGCTGGCCGAGGGCCGTGTGTTGCCCACCGAGTTCAGTTAGGATGAGTTCAGCAAGTCGCCGAGCAGCCGCTCAGAGTCTGACCCCACCACTCTGCCCCTGCCTGTTCTCGACATCAGCGGAAATGGAACCACACAATCTGTGGCCTGTTGGGACTGGCTCTTTCACTCAGCATAGTGTTTTCAAAGTTTGTTCAGATCATGGTAGATATCAGTACTTCATCCTTGCTCACAGCTAAATGGTATTTCACTGTGTGTAGGTATCGCAATGTGCTTATCCGTTTGTCTATTGATAGGTATTTAGGTTGATGCCACATTTTGGCCATTGCAAATAGTGCTTGTATTACTAACATTCCTGTACAAGAATTTACTTGAATGCGTGTTTTCAACTCTCTGGTTATGTTTCTAGGAATGGCATTGCTGGATAACATGGTGATTCTATGATGAAGTTTTTGAGGAACCACCAAATTGTTTTCCACATGGTTGAACTCCTTTATAGGCTCAGCAATGAAAAACTATTTCAATTTCTTCATATTCACACCAACAGTTGTTATTTTCCATTTAAAATAATTATGTCCAAATAATTGGATTGAGTGTGAGGTGGTATCTCACTGTGGTTTTGACCTGGTGAATAATGACACTATGTATCTTCGAAGGCATCTATATAAGACATTTGTGTATCTTTGGAGGATTATCTATATATCCTACATCATTTGTCTCTATGTCATTGTGCCATTTATCTCTTTATTACTGAGTTACAAGAGTTCTTTACATATTTTAGAGAGGATCTCTATCAGATGTACAATTTATGAATATGTTTTCCCATTTGTGAGATGTTTTTTCACTTTCTTGCTAGTGTCTTTTCATGCATAAAGCATTTACCTTTGGAAGAAGTCCAATTTGTCTATTTCTTCTGTTACTCATGCTTTTATTGTCATATCTAAGAATCCATCACCAAATTTGAGGTCATTAAGATTTGCCTGTTTTTTCCTTTTAAGAATTTTAAAACTTTTTTAGTTTTGGGTTTTAATTTAGGTTTTGGATCCATTAATTTCCATATATGTTATGACACACAAGTCCAAATTCATTCCTTTACATGTGGATTTCTAGTCGTCCTCGCATTATTATTCATGAATCAATAATATTCTTTTTCCTTTGAATGATCTTGACGTCCTTGTGGAAATTTGATTAGCATCCCTAAGTGGGTTTATTTCTGAACTTCCAAGTCTGTTCCACTGACCTATATATCTGTACGTATACTGGTATTTCTCTCTTGTCTATTGTTGCTTTATAGTAAGTTTTGGGATAAAAATAAATTGTATGTCCTCTAACTTTGTTCTTCTATTTCAAGATTATCTTAGCTATTCAGAGTTCCATGAATGTCATGTGAATTCTAGGATCACTTTGTCAAGTTATACAAAAACCCAGCTGGTAGTCTGAGAGGGATTGCATTGTGTATATCAATTGGTTTGAAGAGTTTTGTCACATTAACACTATTAAGTCATTAAGCCCATAAACATGGGATGTCTTTCCACTTATTTAGGTATTTCAAAATGTATAGATTTATTATATTCTTTTAGAGAGATTTTTTTTTTTGGTATAGGATTCATGCACTCACTGAAGCAACAAAGAGAAACAGAGAGAGAGAAATCACCCCACAGGGGGATGGCCACACCATTATCCCTTCTTGTTCATCCTTCTTTCCAGATTTTGGGCATGCACACACACACACACACACACACACACACAGAGAACTAGGTTTAACACACACACACACACACACACACAGAACTAGGTTTATTTTTTCTTTGGAGAAATTTTTGCTATAGAGCACGTGCGCTAACTGGAAAGGCAGAGACAGAGGGGCAGAAAGCAAGAAATCATGCTCTAGAGGGGATGGCCATGCCACAATTCCTCTCCTCCATTCTCCTCTCGGGATCTTGGACATGCACGCACAGGTGCCCACACTCAGGGTAAGTTTAAGCTGCCGGGTCCAGACTCAAACCAGGGTCAACTACGTGGGAGTCTGGCAATGTAACCATTACATCACCTGATGGTCCCCATATCCAGCACGAGTTTTAAGTCACCAGGCTCACGATTCAACCCATGGTCGACTATGTGAGGATCCAGTAATGTAACCATTATGCCATCTGCTTGCTTCTCAAACTTTATTTTATAAATTAGTTGTTTTTGTAGAGAATAAGTTTTGCACTTCTCTCATTAAATATAAAGGGAACTATTTGATTGTTATTGATGTTATTGTAAATAAAATAATTTTCTTAATTTTGTTTGCATATTGTTCTTTGCTAATGTCTAGAAATACTATTGATTTTTGAATGTTGGTCTTACATTCTACAGGCTTATTGAATGCGTTCTACTAACTTAAAGTGGGTTACTACAGATTTTTAAAATATGCATTATACAACGTGAGAATAGAGATTGTTTTAATTCTTCATTTCTGTTTTTTTTTTTTTTTGAGAGATTTTTGCTATAGGGCGCATGCACTCGCCAGACAGACAGAGAGAGACAGAGAGACAGAAAGCGAGAAATCATCCCCCAGGGGGGATGGCCACGCCACAATCCCTTCTCCTCCATTCTTCTCTCGGTATCTTGGGCATGCATGCACACGCGCCTGGCGTGAGTTTTAAGCCACCAGGTCTGGGACGCGAACCACGGTCGACTATGTGGGAGTCCAGTGACATAGCCATTACGCTAACTGCTGGTCCCTTAATTCTTTATTTCTAATATGGATGCCTTTGTTTTTCTTACCTAATCACTCTGGCTAGAACCGCCAGTATGACGTTGAATAGAGGTAATGAGAAGTGCTGTTCTTCCTGGATTCCTGACCTTAGGAGAGTCACTAGCCTTTCATCGTTGAGTATAATGTTAGCAATGCCTTCCATCAGGGTGAGAAGTTCGTTTCTATGCCTAGTTAAATGAGTGCTTTTATCATAAAGAAGGTTAAGTTTTGTCAAATTTTTCCCGCTTTAATTGAGATCATCACAAGCTTTTTGTTTACTATTCAATTGATATGGTATGGCACAATACACTAATTAATGTTTAGATTCATTAATTTATTCCATGACTAGGATAAATCAGTGTATTATTCCGTTAGGTGTTTATAATAGTTTTAGCATGCTAGCAGTTTGTTGAGGATTCTCACATCTATGTTCATAAGATACATTGGTAGACAGATTTAAAATTTTTTTTTCTTTTCTTTTGAGAGGTTTTCGCTATAGGGCGTGTGTGCTTGCCAGACAGACAGAGAGAGACATAGAGACAAAAAGCGAGAAATCACCCCCCAGGGGGGATGGTCACGCCGCAATCCCTTCTCCTCCGTTCTCCTCTCGGGATCTTGGGCATGCACGCACACGCGCCTGGCGTGAGTTTAAGCCACCGGGTCCGGGACGTGAACCGCGGTCGACTACGTGGGAGTCCAGCGACATAGCCATTACGCTAACTGCTGGTCCCACAGATTAAAAAATTTTTTTTAGTGATGACTTCATCTGATTTTGGTGCCAGTATAATAGAGTGAGTTGAGAAATATTTCCTCTTCTTCTTTTGGGTAGTGGGGAGGTAGGATAGTTTATGAAGAGCTAACATTAATTTTTCTTCAAACATTTTGTATTCACCAGTATAGTCATCTAGGCCTGAATATTTCTCTGAGGGTAATCGTTTGATTAGCAATTCAATTTCTTTCCTGTTACAGAGCTATTTAATTTTTTTTTTTTTTTGGAGAAGTTTTCGCTATAGGGCATGTGCACTCGCCAGACAGACAGAGAGAGACATAGAGACAGAAAGCAAGAAATCACCCCCCAGGGGGGATGGTCACACCGCAATCCCTTCTCTTCCATTCTCCTCTTGGGATCTTGGGCACGCACGCACACGCGCCCGGCGTGAGTTTTAAGCCACTGGTCTGGGACGCGAACCGCGGTCGACTACTTGGGAGTCCAGCAACACTGTCATTACGCTAACTGCTGGTTCCCAGAGCTATTTAAATTTTTGATTTCTTCTTGAGTCTGTTTCCTATATCCCTAGGAATTTGTCCATTCATCTGTTATCTAATTCATTGGCACAACTGCCCATACTATTAACATCTTTTTTCTCTCTCAAAGGCTGAAAGTAATGTTTCCTCTTTTAGTTTTTATTCCGTCATTTTGTGTTTTTGAATATAAAGTGTGTCTCCGGTTAATAGTGTATAGGTGCATCTTGCAATGGAAACCGTTAGATTTATATTTGCTACTTTGCTGGATTTTTGAAATGTCCTTTCTTATCATTCCTTTTCTGCCCGCATTTGCACGAAGTGAATGTTTTCCAACGTGACATTTTTGTATCTTTAAGGATTTCTTTACTCCTGCTGAGTCGTTTCCTTACTGGTTGCTCTAGGGCTTATAGCATACCTATGTGGGTCAGCTCCAGCACTCAATTTCAATGTACATAAAAACGCTCCTTCTGCGTAGCTCTATTCCTTTCTCCTGCTTTTTGGTTATCATTATATCTATAAATATTATAAACTCAGTAATAGATTTGTCCTAATAGATGATTTTAGGTAATGTATGTCTTTTAAAAGCAGAGAGAAGAAACCAGCGCAAGTAGATATTTCTAGCTTTTGTTAGAGAAACCGTCCCCTTCTCCACGCTGATCCAATGTGTGCTCTCTGGCTTTGTGCTCCCATCTGCGTCATTTCCACAGCCCAGTGCCCCGTGGGTCCTCCCACCTGTCTGATGATGCTGTTGGCAAGTAGATTACATTTTCATGTATTGTAGGCTCAGCAATGCAGTTCTGTATACATTGCTGTGTAATCAATTTTAAATCAGTTAAGAGAAGAAATGCACATCTGCTGTCTTTTAAAAAATTTCCAGAGGATGCGTGAGCTCACCAGAGAGACGGAGAGAGAGAAAGTGAGAAGGCACTCCCCAAGCACACCGCAATCCCATCTCCATTCACCCTCCTTACGGTATTGCGGGCATCCGTGCACTGGCATCTAGTGAATGTCTTAAAGCTGCTGGGTCTGGGACTCGAGGCTCATGGTCAGCCATGTGGGATCCAGCCACCTTGAGCAGGGCATTGCGGGCTGCCCTCTATTGTGTTTTATAAGTGCAGGGTTATTTTTAGTAGTCTTTCTGTTGGCACTTGCTCTTGGTCTAAATAACTTTCTTAAGGATTTCTTAAAAGGTCTGTTTGCTAGCAACATATTATCTTAGTTTAGTGTTTATGTGGAAATGTCTGTATTTTCCATTTATTTCTGTAGGATAGTTTTGCTGGATATAGGATTCTTCATAGATGTTTTTCTCCCATTCTTCTGGTCTCTATCACTTCTTTTCTTTTTGAATTCAGTTTTTAATTGGCAAACAGTTATTGTATGTGCTTACGATGTATAACATGTTTTTAACTATGTACACATGGTGGAATGGCTAAATAGAGTTAACGGACACATGTTAACACCTCGCATTATTTATTCTTATGATGAGAACTTAAAATCAACTCACAGCAATTTTTAAGAATACAATACATTGTTATTAACCATAGCCATCCTGTCATGCAATAAATCTCTTGAAATGTTCCTCGTGTCTAAGTGAAGTTTTGCCTCCTGAGACCAGTTTCACGGCACCCTCTCCTGCCTTGCAGAGGGCCTGGTAACCGGTATTCTACTCCTTTCTCTGAACTCCACCTTCAGATTTACACATCAGGGAACGGTGAGGTATTTCTCTGTACCTAGCTCATTTCGCTTAACGTAATGTCTTCCAGGTCCACCTTTGTTGTCACAAACAGGAATTCCTTTTTTTTTTCAAGGCTGAATAATATTCTTTTTAGTAGTGTGGACTTTAAAACCATGAGTTTATTTTAGTGCAAAACTATTTGAAATCTATGCATAGCTTTTTTATAATAAACATTTTCCCGTGAACTTTTTGAAGACTCCTGTGTGCGTGCATATTCCACATTTTTTTGGTGTCTTTCTTTTCTTTTCTTTTTTTTTTTTTTTAGCCTCCCCCCCTCCCGCATAGGGTATGTGTGCTTATGAGAGAAAGAGAGAGAGAAAGTGAGAAACCACTTCCAAGACGGGGTCTGGTGACATAGCCATCTGCTAGTTCCTGTTTTGTCTTTTGAAAAATGTGTAGGGGTCCTATTTTTGGTCTCTTTGCACGTCACAGAATGTTTTTGTTGGAAACAAGACCTTTTAGATAATAATTTTTGCGATTCTGGCTGTTGGCTCTCTGCATGTGAGGGCTTCTCCCTGTGGTCTGTGGTCTGCTTGTCCGTGTGTCTGACCACCATCTGGGTTGTTTGAGTGAAGCCTGTAGCCCCCCCGCCCCCAGCGAGAAGCCCAGGGTGCTCCTCAGGGGATGCGGCTGAGTGCGCCCCCA
>NW_006159461.1:1426429-1440401 GCF_000334495.1 Tupaia belangeri chinensis | reverse complement strand
TCCCTTGGCCACATCTTACTCTATGCTTTGCTGATTGCTGCCTGATACCTTATTATTTTTAACTGTGCCCCGGATATCAATTGCTCCACAGACCAAACTAATCAATTTCTGGCTCCTTTGAAGGAGTTCCTCGAAGCAGTATTTAAGATTTGTTCTGACTCGAAGAGAACCCTTCTGAGCTGCCTGCTTCCCTGGTTATTGCTGGTAAACTAGTTATCCTTTGGTTTAGTGTGTATTGCTAATACATCAACTAGTCCCCTTTATAACCGCTTTTCACCCCAACCTCCTTCGTGTTTGAGAGCATCCTTAGATTTGAACCTCCCTGTGACGGACTGAGGGGTAGGAAAATGACTAGTCATAAAATGGAGTTAGTTAAGCTAAGAGGACACCCCATGAGCCCTCCACAAATGTGGCTGGAAATGTTAAAAAACTACTACTCTGAAAGTTGCTAGAGACTGTATGGAAAATACCCCCTTGTTCCCCTCTGTGCCCTTGCGGATTTTACAACCCTTGTGCCCCCCCCCCCAAGAAGTCCTTGCAGCCCTTCCTCCCTCACAACGCCCTTGCAACACCTGCGACCCCAACTGTTAACACCTGCGACCCCGTTAACTCTTCCCCTCTTTCTCCTTCCCCCTCGAAAGCCCCGCCTCAGTCTTTGCAGACCTTCCCCAAAGTATGGTAATCTTCTTGTGTTTGGATGCTTATATATTCTGCAAAACTGAGGCTCGGAGCTGTGTCTTCTCTTCCACCTGCGAGTAGATGGGGGCGGCAGGCCCTGGTCAGGGGCTGCAGACCCTGGCCTGGAATAAAGGCTCAGAAAAATCGTAATTTCTTGAGTGGTCTTGATCCTTGAGCATCTCCTGCCACAACACCCCCACTATCTGTCACAAATGAAGTCAGGTCCTTTGGGAAGAGCTTGCCTCTCACTGTGGACAAATCTCTGAAGTATGGCTCCCAACCTGGTGTGAGGACAGGGACGTGCTTCCTCTGAGTGAAGCCCCATTTAGGAGCTGGGTACTTGGCAAGAGCAGCAGTCACCTCTGACCTTCATGGTTCTCTCTCCGAATGGAGCCTCCGCCTCCTGAACAGTGGTGAGCTGTCTGGACCCTAGTGTCCTCAGCACAATGCAGCCCGTGTAGAACCTCCATCCCACAGGCTGGGGCTGGATGGAAGAAGAGAGCCCTCACCTCCCAAACGCACCCTTCCGAAACTTGGCTAACGCAGCTGAGAGCAGGATGAAAACCCTGATAATCTTCCCTATCCATGAGGATACCTCAGTTCCAACTGGTTGCAGAAGGGAAAGAAGCCCTGTGATTTTTTTCTTTTTAAATTTTATTTTACATTTATTCACTGTATATAATTACAGCATACAAAATGAATTTTCCCACCCAGAATACACTGAGTATTGGCTCAAAGATGTTACCATACGTATTATCTTCAACAGATAATTTTCTATTTTGTGTTTTACTTCTTTCTTTTTCCCCTTGACTCCCTCCCTCTCACCCTGTGCCATTTGCCCCCTCCTCTCACATTATCTCTGGTGTCCACAGTTGCTCTCCACACCTTTTATACGGTCCACTGTTTCAGTTTCTGCCAGAGTGCAGACATTCGGTATTTATTGAGTGGGGACATACAGTGCCTCTCTTTCATAGTTTGACTGGCTTCACTTAAGAGTAACTCTTCCGTATTTGTCCATTTCCTATCAAATGCCTGGTCTCATTGTTACGGATCTTGGCCACATCTACCTGGACCCCAGTCTCCTTCACAGTGAAGGGAGCTGGGTGGAAGCTGGTCATGGTTCAAATGTTAGGACAATGTTCAGAGACCTTAACCATGTTTTTATATATATATATATATATATAAATTTTTACTAATCCTGTAGTGGAGTGGGTCTATCATGATCTTCACATTTCCATGCTCAGAGTGGAACTCCTATGGCTTTCCCTTTAAGTCTTCCATTTTAACTAACTCTTGACTCATTGACAGAATATAATTTGCTTTGGATTACTATTGTGACCTGAATTATGTCTCCCTAAATTTATATCTTGAAGCCCTAAGCTTCAGTGCCTTAGAATATGATTATTTTTGGAGACAGGGGTCTTAAAGAAGTCATTAAATTAAAATGATGTCATTAGGATAAACCTACGCTGGAATGACTGATACCCTTGGGAGAAGAGGAAGAGACACTAGAGAGATGCACGCATTAAAAAAATACTTAAGAAGATACAGGGAGAAAGCGATCATCCCCAAGTCAGGGAGAGAAGCTGCTTGGTTCACCTGCTGACAATTTGCCAGAGGACTTGGCCTGCAGGGCTGCGAGGACTTGCGTCTCTGTTGCTTAAGCTACCCAGTCTGTGGCATTTTGTTATAGCAGCCCAAGCAATAATTGACCTTTTTTGCATAAACCTGTTTTTCCGAGAAGCTTGTGCTGATGCCTTCCCACCCCAAACAAGACAAGACAAGGTAAATACAGGCATTTGTTCCCCACAGACTCCAGTGAGTGCTGAGAGGTGTTCGCACTTTCAGATTCTTCCTGTGTCTTTAGGGACTAACCCTCAAGGGAGCTAAACCCATTCGTTTACTTTTCTGCGGTTCATGGGTCATAAGGCTCTGGAGGGTTTGTTAGTTCACTCTCACTCTCTCCCCAGTACACACTATACTTCGGAGGGCTGAGAGGCAAAAGTGTGAGCTACTGAAAATCCCTCGTATCCTGCCTTTCTTGATTTGGTATTTTCTTTTCGAAGATAGTAAATAGCATGGGCGAGTCCCCTTCCTCTGCATGAGGCTCCCACACAGTTGCAACTATTTTCAACCTTTGTTATAATTTACTTTGCTCAGTTTTTTTTTCTTTTTTTTTGGAGAGGTTTTTGCTATAGGGCGTGTGCGCTTGCCAGACAGACAGAGAGAGACATAGAGACAGAAAGCGAGAAATCACCCTCCAGGGGGGATGGTCACGCCGCAATCCCTTCTCCTCCATTCTCCTCTCGGGATCTTGGGCACGCACGCACACGCGCCCGGTGTGAGTTTTAAGCCACCGGGTCCGGGACACGAACCGTGGTCGACTACGTGGGAGTCCAGCTCTTTGCTCAGTTTTTAAAGTAAGCTGTCTTCTGGTTTCATTCCATCATCTTGTTTCGAAGAAGCTTTTCGAATACAAGAAAGATGGTGCAGGAGCCAGCAGGTGGTGTGGTGGGTAAGGTGCTAAACTCTTGCATGGCCAACCATGGTTTGAGTCCTGGACCTGGTGGCTTGAGGAATCTGCTAGGGGTGTGTGTGTGTGTGTGTGTGTGTGTGTGCACGTGCACATGCACGCGTGTGTGCCCAAACTCCTGAGAGGAGAGTGGAGAAGGAGGGATTGTGGCGTGACCATCTGTTCTGGCAGGGTGATTTCTCACTCTCTCTTTCTAGTGAGCACACACGTCCTATAGCGAAAACAAACAAACATACAAACATACATACATACATATATACATACATACATACATATACACATACATACATACATACATATATACATACATAAATGAAAGAAAGAAAGCAAGCTGGTGCATATTTGGGGCTCCATCATCCAACTTCTTGAGATCTCCTTCAGGAGGCTTTGAGCATGGTCGAGCACTGAGCTTCGTGTTCCAGACAGTGGTGGGGCACTCGCGTCAGGAGCGCTCTTGCCCACTTTGTAAAGAGACCTCCGGAAGTGTGTCACCTCACAGAAACGCACTTCTGACCAGCACCAGTGACATAACCCACCCCTCCAGGGCTTACGTTTTACAGGAGGAATGGAAAGGATGGCGCGTCCGAGGACGACATGATGTCACATAGCACCGCTGTGCCGTCTGCTCGAACACCATAGTTCTGGAGATTTCCACATAGCAGTACATGCCGAAGGGTTATTTTAAGAGGGGGCGCTCATGATGAAGGCTCCTTCTAGTGCCTCTGTACTAAACCGATCTGATATTTATAGTGCCTGGTGTGTGAGTGGAGGCAGCTACTAAAATTGCATCACCACCTTCCGAAAAACAGGAAAGGCTTGTTTAATATGGATGTGGTGTACAGTCACTGTTGAGCTCCTGCCAAGAACACCAGAAGAGAGGGTATGAATGCCCCAGTGTGCCCGAAGCTTCTTTCAATTTCCAAAACGCTACTCGAGCTGCTGTTTATAGGTTTACATTCAAGGACAGCTACTGTGAATGAGCAGAATATTCACAAGAGGATGCAGATATACATCAGAACGAAGCTCTAGGCTTACAGTGTGTTAAAGGCCCTGAGGTCACTCCTCACACCCTGTGTGAAGACACATATACTGCTCTGGGGACAAGATGAGGCCGGAGAGATGGTAGGTTTTGTTTTCGTTTTTATTGTTGTTTTGGAGTGATTTTTGCTGTAGGGTGCGTGCGCTTGCCAGAAAGACAGAAACAGAGAGAAATCACCCCCTGGAGGGGATGGCCATGCCACAATCCCTTCTCCATTCTCCTCTCGGGATCTTGGGCACACACACACCCGTGTCCGGTGTGAGTTTAAGCCACCAGGTCTGGGATTCAAACTGCGGTCGACTACATGGGAGTCCAGCGACATAGCCATTATGCTAACTGCTGTTCTTGAGACTAGGTGTTTGCGCAGAGTTCAAAGTGGCGGGCTGCCAGGCAGCTCTCTGAAGGTCCTTCTTATCCTCCTCTTTGCCCTCGATCCCTGTGCATCTCAATTTCTCTCTCCTAGAGAGATCTCTCCCATTTTGTAAGTTTCCTGTTTTTCTGCTTCCTTCTAGATTATACCTTTGGGACCTATCTAACTTCTAAAAAAATATTTTCCTAAACTAGGAGCCATCCATCCTAAAGTGAATTACGTAACTTCCTTAGTGTTTGGAATAGCTTTTTTTCTTAGCATCCTACCTTAGCATCGTATGTTTAATGGAATGTTTTTGTATTAAAATTGTACAAAAATCCCAAATTATTGTTAGACTAGATGAAGGCAGCGTAACATTTAAGGATAAATAAGCCAAGTGTGAGTCGAAAACTCGGAATTGGCGCTCTTGTACCTTCGTTAAAGATCTTGAGGATTATGTGGATAGTATTTTGGAATGGGGTAGCAGAATGTTGCTTTTTCTGTAGCCCTGCCGTCTATTGGTTAATTCTTATGATGGGAATTTATTCTAATATTAATTATAAAACAATAGTCACCAAAAGGTTTTTCTTTTTTGGAGAGGTTTTGCTATAGGGCACATGTGCTTGCCAGAAAGACAGAAAGACAGAGAGACAGAAAGCGAGAAATCACCCCCTGGGGAGAATGGCCATTCTGCAATCCTTTCTCCTCTATTCTCCTCTCGGGATCTTGGGTGCGTACGTACATGCGCCCAGCCTTAATTTTATGCCACTGTTTCTGGGAGCCCAGCCTGAATTTAAGCCACTGTTTCTGAGACTCAAACTGCGGTCATCTACATGAGAGTCCAGCAACATAGCCATTATGCCAACTGCTGTTCCCAAGTTTTTCTTTTCATGGAATAGAAATAGCTGCATTGTTTGGAGTATTATGTAAAATTTTCAAAACAAAAATTTATAATGAAACTTTAAAAAATAATTTGCCAGCGAACACCTGTGATTTCCAGAGAGACAGAGAGAAAGGGAGAGGGAGAAAGCATCTTTCAATGAGGCGTGCTCACACTGAACTCTCTCCTCCATTTCACCCTGTCGAGAGTCTGGGTATCAGGCACATGGACCCAGCATGGTTTTCAAGCTGCCAGGGATGGGATTCGAACTGTGTCGTTGGCCATGTGGGATCTGGCTCCCTTAACTACTTGGCCATGCAGCTGGCCCTAAAGCTTTAAATATAAATTTGAGTTCCAGTAATTAAGTACTATTGTTTTTATTAGACACATTTGGTTTTAGGAAGTTGTGGCCAAAGCTGAAACAGAATTTAACAGGAGCTTGATAAATAGCATGATTATATCTAACCATCCCCAAATGTAATGCCAGTAGTGATGTGTGTATTATTATTTCCATTTTACAGCAAAAGAAAGTAAGTTATGCAGAATTTAAATGACATTCCAAATCACGCAGAGTAACCAACACGGTCATGATCTCAGTCTTGTTTGTCTGATTCTGAAGTTCATACCCATCCCCAGGGGACAAGCAGCTGCCAAAACGGAAGTCAAAGCAGTCCCTTTAGAATCCATGCAGGTATAGACAGTGTCCTTAGGACGGTGCTGGCTTCTCATTCTGGTAGAGGCAACTGGGCCCTCGCAGTGACTGACAGCCGCACGCAGGCACGCCCCAGGCAGCCACCATGTCTGTAGTCCCGTGGCTTGCGCAGGGGAAGAGGAAGTCTCTCTGTTTAAAAATTGGTGTCATTTGTGGCAAGAAAGGCGAAAGTACAAGCTGGACTGTCTCAGAGCATCTCGCTATTTTGACTGCGAGGCAGTGAGGCGATATTTCCCCATTTCCTGTGTGAGAAATGGAGCTTACAGCTGGGGGACGAGGTGACAGCGCAGCGTGGGAGAACGAGACCCCAGCCGCGCCCTTCAGACCCACCCCCACAGCCTCTCTGCCAGCCGGATGAGCAAATGACACTGACCTGAATTCTGAACGAGAACGTCCTGGTGGAAAATGAAAGCGAGTGGGAGCCTGGGCAGTTTCAAGCCCGGGTGTTGCTGTGAAGCAAAGGGAGCCACAACCGGCGTTCACACCACGGCCCTGAGTTAGGCTCAGACAAGGCCTGGCAGGACGCCTCAGCCTGGTTTCCGGGTGTCTCCAGATGGGGCAGCCAAGACGGCCACTTCTGTCGTGTCCGGCTCCTCAGCTGGGGTGGCTCCCACATTTGGCGCTGGCTGGGGCTGCTCACTGGTGACGCGTCTGGAATCTTGGGCTCTGCTGGCTGTGTCCCTTGGTTCTCCTCTGTGAGGGCAAGGGGCTCCCCTCTCCCTCCCCCTGGCCTGTCCTCCCAGTGGCCTCACCACACGGCTTCTCTACACAGTCTTTCCGGGGGGCTGGCCAGAAGCTCAGGGTTCCTGAGAGCGTGAAAGTGGAAATCTTCAGAACTTTTAACTTTTGTAACAGACAGCATCTTTTCCACCATGTTATTTTCATTAAATTAAGTCACAGGCTCAGCCCAGATTCGACGGTCAGCGTGAATTCCGAGGAGTGTGGCTAAATGAAGGTGGCAATGTAATGGCCTCCGCGCGTATTTCTTTTCTTTTTAAAAAAATTTCCCAGAGGGTGCGTGTGCTTGCCAGAGAAGGAGGGAAGGTGAAGAAGCATTCTCCACGGGGAATGGTCATGCCACAACCCCTTCTCTTCCGTTTCTCCCTCCTTTGGGGACTTGGGGCACATATGCACCCATGTCCCTGTGTTTCTCAAGATACTGGGTCTGGGGCTTGAACTGCACAGTTGGCTAAGTGGGATCCAGCCACCTTAGCCACCAAGCTGTGGGTTGGCTGACTGCCATTTCTACCATATCCGTTCTACCTTGGCCCTCCCTAAGGCCTTCCGAATGTGTCACTCTGGTATGACGTGGGGCTCAGGCTGAGGCACGGACCCTCCGGGGCTCAGCTAGCCCAGGTGCAGATGCGCCCCAGGAGCGGCCGCTCGGCGTGAGGACCTGTGAGATGAAAAGGAAGGTACCCGTCCCCACTCCCTGGCACGGGGAGGTGGTGCAGGAGAACCAGAACCCACTCAGAAAGGGGGAGAAGAAAAGGCCGCAGGGACCACTGAACCTTAGCAAATCCCGGTGGGAGCACATCTGCAGTTCCTGCGTAGGTCCCACTTCTGCTTTCTGGGCGGGTTTCTCCATGGCCTTTGGCGCCGGTCATACTTTTTTACTTTACTTTTCTTTTTTTTTTTGCAGAGTTTTTTTGCTATAGGGCATGTGTGCTCGCCAGATAGACAGAGACAGAGAGACAGAAAATGAGAAATCACCCTCTGGGGGGAATGGCCACGCCACAATCCCTTCTCCTCCATTCTCCTCTTGGGATCTTGGTCACACACGCACACGCACCCAGTATGAGTTCAAGCCACCGGGTTCGGGACTCGAACTGTTTCAACTACGTGGGAGTCCAGCAACATAGCCATTACGCTAACCGCTGGTCCCATACTTCTTTTCTATGAGAAATGGTTTCTTTAAAATATTTACTTATTTATTAATTTCATGAGGGGGGCGGTAGAGCAAGCGAGAGAGAAAGAGAATGAGAGAGCGAGCAGTACCTCCCTCAGGGTCCTCGCACTGTGATCCTCCCCCAGCCTCAGCCTGCCCAGGTCATGGACATGTGTGCGTGTGCCCAGCTTAGGGGAAGGCTTCCGGCTACAAGTCCAGACCTTCCATGTGAGCCCATGCCGCGCCACTGTGCCACTGTCAGCCCTGGGAAATGGCTTCTGTCTGGCATTGAATAGCTCTCGCGGCTTGTGTAGAGGGGTCCTTAAGACCACCTTCGGGCTCAGTGATTTGTAAAGGGACTCATGGGCTTTGGAAGCTTTATACACATGGTTATGGTTTATTGTAGGAAAGATTCAAGTCAGCACAAGGAAAAGGGCATTGGGAGACGCCCAGAGAAACCAGGTGCAAACTTTCAGGTTCTCAGGCTCGTAGAGCCCCACAGGGGAGCTGAACTCTCCCAGCGATGGTGGATGGCAGTCACGGAGGTTCACCTGCACTGCGGTGCTGGTGTCTTTATGAGGGTCAGTCAGATAGGCATGCAGTGTCTACATGGCCTACCTCGGCCGCTCAGAGCCCCTGTGGCCCAGCAAAGTAGGCGTTCACTGTAAATCACACTGTCAGCTGAAACTAACAGCTCAGACTGGAACTACAGGTCCCCAGGCATCACACGACAGCACTCTCACCAGGCAGAATATTCCAGGGTCACAGAGGCCATCTTCCAGGAACCAGCCAGTCCTGATGATAGGCCTTCCTAGGTAACGTACAGGGTTTGAGCAACCCGGGTCTGCTGAGTTAGTCCTTTCCTGCATAACCTAAAATTCTCTTTTTATTTTGAACATCTCTTGGGCTTTTAGTTCATTTAGAACTACACAGAATATAGTTCTTTTAGAAAGCTAATATGTTTCCTATGTATCAAATTATAAATACGCTCCATTTTATAAAAGCTATATATAGAGATTGTTTCCAAAACAAATCTCGGTCGACCTTGGACTCTAAGTCAGACTTAGAGGAGATAAACTAAGATTCCCCGAAGGGGGACTAGCAGATGACAGAATGATGACATTTTTGGACTCCCACATAGTCAACTGTGGTTTCAGTCCCAGACCCAGTAGCCTGAAATTCACACGGGGCGTATGTGTGCGTGCGTGTGTGCCCCCAACCCCAAGAGGAGAGTGGAGGAGAAGGGACGAGGTGAGACCATCCCCCCCGGGGGGAGTTCTCACTTTCTGTCTGTCTCTCTCTGGTGGGCGCACGTACCCTATAGCAAAAATCTCTTTCTAAAAACAAGATTTTCAGAAGGCCCCCCTGTCCGTTTGGAAGATCTATGAGGTCTGTCTGAACTTTTCCGAGCCTTACCCAGCCTCTCCAGGCTGTGCTGCTGCGGCCACTCTTCCTGACAGGGCCCTGGACTGGGTCTCTGTTGCACAGACATTGCTAAGTCTGAGCCTCTTCTGGAGATAAGGATCAGTCTTGTATTGGAGCTCAGTGTAAAACTGTTTCCTTCCTCTGTTCTCTAAGTTCTGTGTAGAGAAAACAGTCCATTACTTCCCCAGCACATCAGTAGCAGCTCTTGTCATCGTGGGACCTGGTCTCCCTGCACTGCTCTGCATGGGCGTCTCCTTGGCTGGTGTCTAGGGACACGTCCCACTGACCACTTAGGGAAAACAACCGTGCTGGCCGTTGTCTTGACATGACACAGCTCAGGTCCCCATTGCCCGTTACGCTCCATTGCTCGCTTCGCTGTCATGTGGGCATCTTCAGGCTGGTCTCAGGGCCTGACTCAAGGTGAACGTGGCTCAGCTTAGTGTCCACGCCTCTGCCGTAATGGTGGTTTGGCAATTTTTCTTAACATGCCGTCAAGTTTCTCTTTGCCGGTATCAGTTTCAGGGCTTTCTTCAGGTACAGAAAAGTCCACGATTTCCTTATACCAATAGCTTACTTGCCTTTTATTGCTATGTTTACCTCACTTCATTTGTCGTAATGCTTTATCCTCAAAGTCTCTTTTTGTCTGGCATCAATATTGCTATATTTCTTTTTTTTTTTTTGGGAGGGGGGGATTGGCCTGGTGTATCTTTTTCCAGTTCTTTACTTTCAATATTTTTGAGTTGCTTTGCTTTACTTTTTACGTTATGTAAGTATCAGATTGCTAGATTTATTTATTTATTTTAAAAATATCTTTCCAGTAGTAATGATTAGAAATACACTTGGGCAGGGACCAACAGTTGGAGTAACGGCTATGTCGCTGGACTCCCATGTAATCGACCATGGTTCAAGTCCTGGACCCAGTGGCTTACACTCACACTGGGTGCGTGTGCATGCATGTGTACCCAAGATCCTGAGGAGAATGGAGGAGAAGGGATTGCGGCATGGCCATTCCTCTGGGGGGGTGGGGGGTGGTTTCTCGTTTTCTGTCTCTGTGTCTCTCTCTGTCTTTCTGGTGAGCACACATGCCCTATAGCAAATACCTCTCAAAAAAAAAAAAGAAAAAAGAAATATACTTAGACATATTTCTTTTTTTTGTTTGTTTATTCATTTCTTCCTTGAAAGAGAGAGGGAGTGAGAGAGAGAAGAACCCTCAGCAGGTCTTTGTGCTGCTGCCCAGCCCTAGCCGGCCACCTAGATCGTGGACACATGAACGGGACTGGCCTGCTCACGAAGGCCCCAGGATGTGAACCCGGGACCCTTCTCTTTGGGCCCAGCTGCACTACCCTGCTCCACCACTGGCCCTTGGGTACATTTCTAAGGCCTTCTTTGTGTTCCATTTCCCGTCTCTGAGGACGTGCCATTTGATCTGGGACTATAGGATGAAACGCGTCCAGCCTCAGGACACACCCTGTGCAGGCAGAGAGAACAACCGCAAAGATATGGGACAGGAAGGGACTTGACAGGTTGGAAGAAACGTCAGGGTCAAAGGGAGTTAGCCCCTTAGTAACTCGGTCAAGGAGGAGGGGTCAGCGCGAGGCCGACTGAGAGCAGAGGTGTGGGGGCCGTTCTCAGGGGAGTGGGTGGGGTCCGTGGTTTACGGCATCTTTAGTGGAAGACCCTGCAAGGAATTTAGGTGGGAAGCCTGGGAGGGAAGGAAAATAGGCTAGGGCTTGTGTGGAAAAACTGAGTTTGGGGTTTGTTGAGTTGAGATGCCCAGAGTCAATTGCAGACAGCTGATAGGAAGTTGAATTTTTTTTTTTTTGAGAGATTTTAGCTATAGGGCGCGTGCGCTCGCCAGCCAGACAGAGAGAGACATAGAGACAGAAAGCGAGAAATCACCCCCCGGGGGGGATGGTCACGCCGCAATCCCTTCTCCTCCATTCTCATCTCGGGATCTTGGGCACGCACGCACATGCGCCCGGCGTGAGTTTTAAGCCACCGGGTCCGGGACACGAACCACGGTCGACTACGTGGGAGTCCAGTGACATAGCCATTACGCTAACTGCTGGTTCCCAGGAAGTTGAATTTTTTGAAAGGTTATTTGTTTCTTCTGTGAGACAGAGAGACAGAGACCCCCGACAGCGTCTCCCGGATGTGGTCTGCCCAGTCTCAGGCAGCCAGGATTACGGCCACTTACACACTCGGAGTGCTCGGAGAGTCCCGAGACGCGAAGCTGGACACAGAAGGCCTCCTGTCTGCTTTAAAAGGTCTATGACGTTTGTCTGTGCCCTCAGCATCCCACGTGACCGCCTTGTCCCAGCGCATTAGGTGACCACCATGCCACCACGGCTGGTCCTTCGGTGGGATTCTATGCTGAAACTTCAGATTTCAGGAGGGCTGGGCATATACTGGGGAGTCATTAGCAAAAGGCAGTATTCGGTACGTTGGGATTCTAAATAAAACAAGCGCTGGATAAATGAATTACGTGCTGAATGAGTGTGATGCCAGGACAGCATGGGGCGGGGGCCGAGGGCCGCAGCCATCACAGCGGCTGTCGGAAGTGCAGGCTCTCCTCCCAGCCTAGGGAGCCGGGAGGGACTCGCGGCGTAAAGCTGGGGCAGCAGACTGAGGCCAGCTCTGAAATCACTTACCTCACTCCTGTCTAACTTACTGCTAGTGTGGAGTCTTGTGTATGCTACTCACTTCATACAGAATAAAAAATGCACCGCCTTTTAGAAAACAGAGCAATTCAGGCCAGCTCTGCGAGCTGGATCCCACGCGGCTGGCTACGAGCTTCGAGTCCAAGACCTGGCAGCTTGAGATACATGTGGGAGCGTGTGCATCTGTGCCCCAAGTCCCAGCGGGAGGGGGGGGAGAAGTGACTGCGGTGTGACCTTCCCAGGGGGGTACTTCTCTTCCTCTCTCTGTCTCTGTCTCTGTCTCTCGCTGTGTGTTCACACATCCTCTAGCAAAATAAATGAATAAATAAATAAAATAAAAATATGTATATCGATCTCAAACCAGAAACAAATTTGGTGTTAATTGTGATGCTGTTTAACTAAGAATAGTTCAAAGTGTTCTGAGGAAGTCCCTAAAAATCTAAAAGACTAAAAGCATGTGAACTCTATAGATAAATATGTAATATTTTTATTACTAAAGAAAATTGGAGGCTGGTTCCGTAACCTGGTGGTTAAAGCAGGTGGATCCCATGTGGCCAGCTACATAGATAAATATGTAATTTTTTTTATTATTAAAGAAAAATTAGGGCCAGATCCATAGCCCAGTGATTAAGGCACCAGCACCATACCCCACGTGGCCAACAGCAAAGTGTGAGTCTCAACCTGGTGGCCAGGCACAGGGGCGTGCATGCCCCAGGTCCCATCAGGATGGAGAAACAGAGAAGTGACAGCAGTGTGATTGCCCCACTGGGGGTGCCTTCTCACTTTCCCCCTCTCTGTCTTTCTCTCTCTCTCTCCGGAGAATGCACTTACTTCTGGCAAATAAACAAAAAGACAAAATAAGAATTTGGATTCAGGGACCAGGAGTTGATACAATGGCTAAGTCACTGGACCCCCACACAGTCGACCATGGTTCAAGTCCTGGACCTGGCGGCTTGGAACTCACACCAGGCGCATGTGTGTGCGTGCCCCAAATCCTGAGAAGAGAAGGGGCCGAGGCATGAGCACCCCTCCAGAGGGTGATTTCTCGCTTTCTGTTTAGTCTCTCTGGCAAGTGTGTGTACCAAAGCAAAATTCTCTCTCAGAAAAAAGGAAAAAAAGCACTTGAATAGAGGGGAAACGTCGCCTAGCTTCTGCTATTATAAAATTGAAAGTTTCCTTAAGTATAAAAACGAGCAGCTTGATGGCATTAAAGGAGGAAATTTTTGTTTTTGTTTTGTTTTTCCTTTCACGATACCAAGTGGACCAGAACGACCACAGCCGCTGCCAGGAAGATATCTACGAATAGATCATCTTTCTGTGATTAGACTGGTGCTAATAATCATCCAGGCGCCAAGTGGCAATTTGGAGACTCACTAAGGGAGACTTTCAGATCATTTCTCCTACTTGAGACATTCCGAAATGAAGAAATGTGTGGAATTGAATTAAAGCACTGACAGGCCGAGTGTTCTCTCTTCTCTGTTACAAACGAGGGCACCCATCATTCTGCCTGAACCTCCTGGCCGGAGGTGTGGGGAGAAAAGGAAGTGACAGGCCAGGAGGTTGCTAGGCCCCAGCCCGTTGGTCAGGATCGAAGCGGGGGTAAGGCCCTATGCCTGCCTTCGAGGACCTCACGCGGTCACCTATGTCTACGACGTCCCCTACCAGATCGATGACTCTCGTCGGATGAGGACACCGAGGCTGAAGGACGAAGGGAGCTGCCCTGGTCTCTCTGAGGTTGGTGCAGGGGATCCTTCCCAGATCTGGCTGGTGGGAGCAGCAGAAAGCAAGTTTCGAGATATTTTATGGGT
>NW_006159461.1:1395669-1426398 GCF_000334495.1 Tupaia belangeri chinensis | reverse complement strand
GTCAGTAATAAGGCTCCTGCTTGACTGATTTATTTAGCAAATGTGATCCGGCCAAGGGAGTCACCTCCAGCATATGGTGAGAACAAGGAAATGGATGGAGAGAAGAGATGGGTCCTTCCTCTGAAGAGAGTACAGTTTTCCAGGGGACGGACCCAGAGGTTACAAAGGCAGACTGCGTGTGGAAACATGACGACAAGGCTCACTCCGGGTGTGTAAACCTCACGCCTTCAGTGCTCACCCTGTCCCTGGGCCCCAGAGGAATCCCTGGGCCCTCTGTCTCTTGACTAACATGACTGCTAGTTTCCAAGTGCTAATAGCCACCCTCAATGAAATCAGTAGGCCTAGAGATGTATCATTGGTTGATTATTTTAGGGTAGATGATGCTTCTTGCTCTAGTTCGCTCGCCATAATGACCCAATTTGGAGGGTTTTCTATTTCGTAAAGATTTTCAGGTAATAGGAGGAATGGCTGAAACAGAACTCGGTAACCGTGTATCTTATCTGCATGTTAGGCTAAAAAGAGAAGCTGTGAGGAGAAATTTTAAGCTACCTAGGGCCAGTAGGTGGTACAGTGGTTCAGGTGCTGGATGCCCACATGGCTGACCATGGTTCGAGTCCCAGACTCGGTGGCTTGAAAATCACACTGAGCTGTGTTGATGCCCAGGGTCCCAGGAGGAGAATGGAGGAGAAGGGACTGTGGTGTGGCCATCCCCTGGGGCTGGTTTCTCACTCTCCTAATCACCGTCTTTCCCTGTCTCATAGTGCATGCATCCTGTGGCAAATTACAAAAAGTAAATGCCTGTAGTTGTCAATTATTCTAGCCTTTCTGACTTCCTTTTTGGTTTCTGAAGAGGTTTATCTGCCTTTTCAACAATTTTTCTCAATATCAGTATGGAGTAGGTACAGTAACACAGCCCTGATTTCTTAAAAAATGGAATAAACATAAAATATTTAAATGTAACTTTGAAAGATGCAATAAGTTTGTGGTAGTAACGTTAGGAAGTACATATAGGGATCAGCAGATGGCATAACGGTTACGTCGCTGGACTCCCATCTAGTCGGCTACAGATTTGAGTCCCAGACCCGGCGGCTTAAACTCAGGCCGGGCACGTGTATGTGCGTGCCCAAGATCCCAAGAGGAGAATAGAGGAGAAGGCATTGTGGTGTGGCCATCCCCACAGGGGAGATTTCTTGCTTTCTGTCTGTTTCTCCGGCAAGTGCACATACCCTATAGCAAAAACCTCTGGAAAAAAAAAAAAGGAAAATAATAAATTCTAGGACATTAACACTTCAAGGTAAATATATATGTGTGTGTGTATATATATATGTATAAATATATGTACATATATATATTTAAATTTTTTTAGAATTCTTTTTTGCCTTAGGGTGCATGCACTCACCAGAGGGACAGAGGCAATGAGAGGGAAAGTAAGAAATGACCCCCAAGGGGTGGCCGCAGTGTGATCCCTCCTCCTTTCTCCTCCCAGGATCTTAAGCAGGCACATGTGCCCAGTGTGATTTTCAAGCCACCGGTTCCAGGACTCGAACTGCGACCAGCCATGTAACGTAACCGCTGTGCTGTCTGCTGGCCCCATATTTTGGTTTTTTAAAGGTTTTATGCAGATAAGCTACAAAATGGAAAATGAGACACCCACTGTATACACAGCATGTGCTGGGTTTAATTGAAGACTTGAAAGAAAGCTTTTTGGGATTTCCTGTTAGGAGTGAAATGACGGATGCGAAGGGTTAGGCCCTCCGAGGCTGAGGGAGGACAGGTGGAGGGGCTGTGGCCTTGGGACCATCAGCGCTGGGCCTGTGACACGGAGCTCGGAGAAGAGGAGGACCTTGGGAAGACCTCTGTGAGTTTGCTGCCGGGAGGGAGAGTGAATGCAGAATGGGCCCTAGTCACCCCGCAGGACATCACCAGGGCATGGACTAGAATGTCCTGAGGGTAACCCCAGGGAGTTAGAGAGGAAAGTGAGCAGGAGCCATGGTTGGGGACTTTGATGGCTCTAACCATTGCTTTGCTGGTTCCCTCACAGACCTGGACCTGGTATCTGTGAGGGAAGGACCCTCTGGCACCAGGCAGTTTCTTTGCTAGTTTGAAAAAGCTATTACAGGGGTCAGCAGGTGGCATAGTGATTAAGGTACTGGACTCCCACATGGGGACCGCAGTTTGAGTCCTGGACCCGGGACTTGAAACTCATGTGGGTGTGTGAGTGCCCGAAATTCCAAGAGTTCAGAGGGGAGGGGATTGCAGCATGGCCATCCCCCCGGAGGGTGATTTCTCGCTTTCAGTCTCTGTCTCTCCAGTGCCCTATAGCAAAAATCTCTCTTAAAAAGAAAAGAAAACGTCAATTCCTAAGCTTCATGGCACTGTGGCCATTGTAAATCCACACACAACGCACCTGCGGCTGATGTGTCTGTGAGGGTCTCCCGTGAGCTCTTTCGGAGGAATGGTGGGGACCCTGAAAGGGCTGTCCCTTCTGGGATGGGGCGGTGAGGGAGCTGACGGATAAGGAGATGAGGCGACAGGTGGCACACCTCACCACAGCCCCAAAGGACGCAAACTTGGAGCTACGGAGGCCTGCTGCCCGGCCGGCAGTCTGGGGCTCGCAGAGGGAGGGCGTGTAGTCTGGGGTGACAGGGCACAGCCTGCCGCCAGTCAGGCCAGCCTCCATCCTGGGGTGGGAGGGGCGGGAGAAACAACTTCCTGTGGGGAGGCCTCCTACTGCCAACCAGACGACAGAGTAACCCTGGCAAAGAAAGAGACCATCGTGGTTGATCACAGATTTCCAGGGGAAACAGAACGCTGGCCACTGTGGCCTGAGTCCCTGCACTAACCGTGGCCTGAGTCCCTGCACTATCCGTGTGCCCTAACCGTGGCCTGAGTCCTGTACTAACCCGTGGCCTGAGTCCTGCACTAACCGTGGCCTGAGTCCCTGCACTAACCGTGGCCTGAGTCCTGTACTAACCGTGGCCTGAGTCCCTGCACTAACCGTGGCCTGAGTCCCTGCACTAACCGTGGTTGGCATCCCCGCGCTGTGGCCTGGATCCCCGGCAGGCCTGTAGACGGGGGCATGCGCGCCCGTGCTCCTGGGGTTGGCCGTGTGGTGGGGTCTTGCGCAGGGGGCTCTCGGGCTCTCACCCGTGTGCACGAGCATGAGCTATTATGAACGAAACAAATACACTTTTCAAAAACGCTGCCAAGAATGAAAGTAGCTTGCCTCACGCTCCGGACCTCACTTCTGCCTCTCTATCCGCCTCCAGCCCTGGCGCAGTGTGGACATCCCAGCTTGCAAAGACCCCTTCAGACACGGAGGTTTCTACCACAGATAGTCCTGGGGGTATGCAAGCTGCGACCGTTATCAGCTGTCCTTAAACTAATCGCAAGACTGGCTACACCTTCCTCTGAAAAATTTACTGGGAATCGCGAAAGTGCACATTTGGATCCTGTGGTCATTTTGTGTGTACTTGCATCAGAGAAGGCCCAGCTTGCTGCACAGTGCCCATACACAGGAGGAGCACTTGTGCCACGTCTGTCACTCCTGCCCCGGGGGAGGCAATGCAGGTGTCTGGAACAGCCTCTGCCCTTCAGTGGAAGGCGGGGCTCGGAACCGGCTGGGAGTTCTGAAAAAAGTAAAAAAGAAGAGGAGGAAATCCCTCTAGCAGATGGTTTAAAGGACTCCAGGAGGAGGCCAAAACTAATAGAAAAACTAACATTTAATCATTGTATCCCCCCAAAATCGGGGATAAATAGGTAAGGGAGAACCCTGCCTGGACTTCGTCTTGTCAGAGAATGTCACCGTGTTTTTTATTTTTTATTTTTTATTTTCAATTTGATCAGAGAGAGACAGAGGGTGAGAGTGAGAGAGAAAGGAAGTGAGAAAGCAAGCCACCAGATTCAGGACTTTAACCCCGGTCGGCCGTGTGGGAGTGTCCAGCGCCTTAGCCACCACGCCACCCGCTGGTCCCCAACCGTGTTTGTTTTTAATGAATCAATATCTAGCTTGGGGTGGGAGGGGCGGGAGAAACAACTTCCTGTGGGGAGGCCGATAGATCGAGACATTATTCATTTGAACCAACACGAAAGGCATCTAGCCATAACACTTTAACAACCAAACTGATGATAGTTGAATTAAAATGCAGATAGCACTGTTTCTCTCCACAATTCATGTCAGCAAACCACATTTCTTACAGTGTTCATCGGAATCTCTCCGTGTTAAAACGCTTCCATTCTCAAGTTAGCAAGTGCCTCCCTTTCAAGGAGTACAACACCTCTTGTCATTTTTCCTATTGTGAATCTGATATCCTAATATAATCTGTCATTAGTAGAATGACTTCCCTCAGGTCACCTTAGGAAGTGGCTGAAAAGTCTAGAATAAAGATGCTGATTCGATCTGGTCATGCATAAATAAGCTTGCATGTGGCTCAGCTCCAGAAAGAAATGATATTAATGTGGAATTATTAGATTAGGTGAGCTCTCTGGTTCCAGAACAATCCTCGATGGGCATAGGATTTCTTTTGTTGGTTCCAATATGTTTTTAAAGCAGATTCGAACCTTCTTAATTTCATTTTGATCTGCCTTATCGGTGGCGACGTAGCCTTGGCCAGATGAGCTCTGTGTAAGAGCAGTAGCCGCCTGTGTCAGTGCTCCTGTAGACAGGAATTTCCTAAGGAGAGGCACGAGAAAGAACAGAACGGCAACAAAACGATGCAGGGCTTGCGATTGTTTCTTGAATAATGTACTCTTAGAAGAAAAACATCCCCAAGAAAGCATCTGATCTAAACTCTTAATGTATCATTATGGGAAATTGGACCTGGGAATATCAGGGTTTCTCTGTTAATTGCAGGTCTAAGGCTAGAGGCAAGGGGCTTCAAAAACTTTACAGAAAATATGCATTACAAGAAAACTACACAGAGATTTCATTTTTTTTGTGCCAAAATAAAGTTTTTCATGCCATTTTCCATGGACTTTTAAAAATCTCTTTTTATAAACTGAGTTTCAGTTTTCTTTTTTTTGATCTGCCTATGTACATATGTATCTATGTATATCTGTCTATCATCTATCCATCCACCCGCCCACCCATTCACTCCTCTGTCCATCATCCATCTCTGTACCAATATCTGTGTAATCATGGGTCACTATCTGCGTGTGTGTGTGTGTTGGAGAGGTTTTTGCTATAAGGTACGTGCGTTCACCAGAAAGATAGAGCGAGACAGAGAGCAAGAAAGGGAGAAATCATACCCCCTGGGAGATTGCCACGCTGCAATCCCTTCTCCTTCACTGTCCTCCTGGGATCTTGGCATGCACACGTGCCAGCTGTGGGTTTAAGCTCCGGGTCCCATACTCCACCCTCAGTTGGCCATGTAGGGGTCCAGGGTCATAGCCACTGAGCCTCTGCTGGCCCTGGGGGTGTGGAAAGGCAGCTTCCTTAAGTGTCTTCTTCTCTAGAGGCAGTGAAATTTGGAAGAAAGCTTAAAACGATCTCTTCCAGACTCTGTTACCTTGACCCTTGAAATAAGCAAAAATTGGAAAGGATACAAACATAGTTTACTGAAGACTCTCAGTTATCCTGAATTTGGAAGTTAAATTTTGTATTACCCACACTAGCATATTTTATGGACGATAGCTTATAATTAACTTATTATTGATTTAATATATTCTTGCAAAATCACCTAATCGGCCAAAGAAAGGAGGATGTGACAGCAAGGCTAGCCTAACAACGAGCTTTGGAAGTGAGGCACACAAGAACTGGATGGTAGTCAGCTCACAGCAGAGTGCTCTGCCTCTGTTTGGCCCATAGGGCTTCCCCGAGCCAAGTAAAACATAGTATATTTGTGCTTTTGGTGTGGTTGGTAAGGAATTTATTTCTCAGGTCCACTTCTTTTTAATTCTGCTTTCTCCATTTTTTTATTTTATAATTTCTCATTTGCATTTAATTATTGTATATCTTTGTGGGGTACAATGTGGTTTGTTGAAGCATGGACGTGGAGTGTGATAATCAAAAAGAACATTGCATTACGTTGTGCACCTGTGTGTGTGTGTGTGTGTGTGTGACTGGCAGTGCCACCCTGTGTGTGTGTGTGTGTGTGTGTGTGTGACTGGCAGTGCCGCCCTTCGTTTTACATTTCCTGCTCTGCAGTGTCCCGTGACCACATGCATCCTTGCGTCTGTTAAATGCTTTTCCTGAGCTCCCTCACTCCTCACCCCGCCATGTACTTGAGGTCTACTTCTTGAAGACAACAACAATAACAATAATAATAAAACGTTAATACCAGTATGCCAAGTGCTGTTTTTAACTTTTTTTCTTTGGAGAGGTTTTTGCTATAGGGTGCGTGTGCTCACTGGAAAGACAGAGACAGAGAGAGAGAAAGCAAGAAATCACCCCAGGGGGGATGACCACACCACAATCCCTTCTCCTCCATTCTCCTCTCGGGGTCTTGGGCATGCACGTACACGTGCCTGGCGTGAGTTTAAGCCACCGGGTCCAGGACTCGAACCGCGACTACATGGGAGTCCAGCAACATAGCCATTACACTAACTGTTGGTCCCAGCCAAGTGCTGTTTTAATTACATGATCAATTAGGTAGGGATAGTAGAGCCTGGGTAACCTCTAAAACCCTGACTCGTCGCCAAACATTGAGGAAAGGGAGGTGAGACGGAGGGAGGACGCGGGCTACCTGGGAGGATTCAGGGCACCGAGGACGATGACAGAACGTCTGGATGCAGGTCGCAGGAGGGCTGGGGGACTGGGACCACCGAAGGGGGCGAACACGCCATCCCTCCACAGTCACGATGATCCCATGCGCGGGGAGTGAGGCTGAGGAGGAATGGGACCCACTCTTGCCCAGTGTGCTCTGCATTCCCCACGTCCCTCACATCTCCCTGAGTGATGAGCACCGTTTTGTGGTGTTTCAAGAAGACAGGTGGGCCGGTTGCTATGTGTAAGGGAACCAAATCCCGCATGGCTGACTGCCATTAGAGTTCCAGCCCACACAGGGGGCGTATGCATTCAAGCCCCAAATCCCAGCAGGATGGAGAAGTGGAGGAGAGGGATCTGCAGTGTGGCCAGGCCCCATTGGAGGTGCTTTCTCCCTCGCTCTCCTCTCCACCTTTGTCTCTTTCCCATGAAGGAGAAGCCCGTGTGTGTCCCGGTCAGCGGCCACACCCACCTGCAGGGCTGTGCTTGTTCCTTCCATCCTCCCTCCCCTTTGTCCATGCTGTTTGCTGTGTCACCGTCTCACCCACGTGGGCTCGGTGTTTGGTCTTCCTGGCCTGCAGGAACCAGGCAGTCAGCTCTGCAGTCCCTGAGAGGTTGATTCCAGAAAGGACCCACATCTTGTGGAGGCTGTTTTGTGTTTTCTTTTTGTTTTGTTTTGCTTTGCTTTGCTTGTTTATTTGTTTGGTAGAAGTGAAAGAATCCCAACTCAGATGACCTCAAGTAACAATGATAATTAGTTGTTAGGGAAAATGTTTTGGAGACACTAGGCTCAGAGATGTCCCTCCCTCTGTTTGCCATTGAATTGTTCATCTCAGATCCGGGCTGCTGTGGCCTGCAAAGCTCTCGGCCTGAGTGAGTCCTCAGGTTCTGCTGCAGATCTCTGCGTAATTCACAGTGTGATAACAAGCCAGAAAATCAGCTGGCATGGTGGGGCAGGAGGGCAGGGATACAGGGAAGGTCTTGGAGGTAAGGGCTCTCTGAACCCCAGGGGAGCTCAGCCTCAGCCCTGCCTGTAGGCCGGTGGCTGAATCTCCGAGGATGGACAAACTAGGACCCCTACGAGTCTGGGGGCTGGAAGTGGAAGGAGGACAGTGGCAGTCTGCTCTGCACAGAAAGCCCACAGATAGAGAGGAGGAGGAAGACAGAGCAGGTGTCTGACCAACCTCTCCTTATTCCCCTCCAGCATCTGAGCCAAGGAAGAGCTAGTCCACAGCAAGTACCCCAGGAAGAGTGCCCTACCTCTGAGGGAGTGCTGAGGGGTACCTAGACAGCTGTCACACTCAGGACAGCAGCCTGGGACTGCTGGGAACGAAGGTGACACCTCAGAGAGCAGAGCGCCCATTTGAAGTGAAACTCAGTGAACCAACGAGCCAGCTACTCCTCGGCGCCTGCCGTCTCTCCTCACCCTCTCTGTGAGGGAGCACATGTCCTGTCGCTTACTCTAGTTGGAGCCCAGGGTATGTTACTTGCAGCCCAATGCAACCCAAATGACACAGCTTGATACGAGGTTGAAGGCAAATGAGTGAAATAATGTTCTTTAATTATAGAAATGAATGATGGGGTAGAAAGAGAAGACAAGAGGAGACAGTTACTGGGAGAGAGAGACAGAAGTAGACACCAAAAGCCGTAAGAGTGTAAAGGAGGGTGCCAAGAGCAATGACTTACTAAGACATCATTAGAAGGATGCAGTGTGGTTTCTGAAAAATACATAACACGGGAACCAGCAATTAGCGTAATGGCTATGTCGCTGGACTCCCACGTAGTCGACTGCGGTTCGCGTCCTAGACCCGGTGGCTTAAAACTCACTCCGGGCGTGTGTGCGTGTATGCCCAAGATCCTGAGAGGAGAATGGAGGAGAAGGGATTGCGGCGTGACCATCCCCCCTGGGGGGTGATTTCTCGCTTTCTGTCTCTCTGTCTCTCTCTGTCTGTCTGGCGAGCACATGAGCCCTATAGCAAAAATCTCTCCAAAAAAAAAAAGAAAGAAAAAAAAATACGTAACACTAGGCTCTAAAGTTATAGGAGTATGCTTTTTTTTTTTTCCACAAAAAGTACAGCTCCATGAATTACTAGTGATATCCTAATCTTTTTAAGGAGCTTTCTGAACATATGACATCTTGTATTAACTTATTTAATTAGAAAAACTACTTAACATGAAGAATTAGATCTTCTTAATACTGGGTTGTCACAAAGTTATGATGCACTTTTGCACAGAAAAACCTAGACTAGTATGTCATGACTTTTCCGATGACCCACAGCAAGGAGATAGTCACCCGTATTTGTTCTTACTATTTAAGTGTACTGAGAGCGAGCGAGCACACCCAAAAGGTCTCCATGCTGTGATCTTCCCAGCCTCGGCCAGCTGGGATCAGGCATGCAGCCAGCGTGTGTGGGAGGACCTCGGGATGTGAGCCTGGGGCCCTCCTGCAGCCTCAGCATCACGGAAGCATTTTGTTTTCCTGTGATGTCTCCACATTCGGCCTCTCTCATTCGTTTTTAACAAGTTTATCAAATAGGTTTTTTTCCTACATCGGGCAAGTTTTCTAAAGTCCTTCAGAACTGATCAAATGCTCTGCTATTCTGGATAAGAAACATTCCTTTTCCTGTATTCATTCTAGGACTGCACGCTCCGCACTGGTGCCTGGAAAATGCATAGCACACGCCGACCTGCTGCTCGTGTGGCCCAATGCGCACCGTGATCTCCGTGTGGGGCGTCTGCCGGAGCGCCGGGTGCTGGGACAGCTGGCCGTGCCCACGAGCTCTCCTCTTGCACACTTTGTTTCTTTTCTCTTTTCTTTCTTTCTCCCTCCTTCTCTCTCTCTCTTTCTTATTTCTTCTTTCTTCTTTCTTTCTTTCTTTTTGACATAGGGGAAGTAACGGTTTATGAGTTTCTTGCTTATATCTGTTAGAGTGGACTTCATATGACCATCAGCTTTAAAGGTTAAATTTAAAAGAAAAAAAATCTTGGGCCAGCATGTGGAGTGGTGGTTAAGCTGCTGGACTCCTGCAAGTCTGACCATGGTTCAAGTCCCAGACATGGTAACTTGCTTTCTCATTTTCTCTCTAGTAAGCACATGTGTCCTATGGCAAAATTTTTAAAAAGTGATAAATAAAATTGAAAGTAATTAATTCTTTCAGAAAAACTTGCATAGCAGGAACAGAAACATGTACTCACTCTAAAAGTCCATGAGAGGTGTTAGTTTGCGAGGCTGCCATAACAAAGCACAAGAGACTGCCCGTGTGCAGCGAGTGCTCGCCACCCCGCCGCCATGTAGGCCGGAAGTCTGACGGAAGATGTCGGCCGGGCTGGTGCCCTCGGAGGGCTCTGACGGAAGGGTCTGTTCCAGGCCTCTCTCCCTGGCATGCAGGTGGCTGTCTTCACATTACAGGGCATTTTCCTGGTACGGTCGTCACCTCTCACCCATCAGGGACACAGTCTAAGACGCCCATGGAACCATGGGTAATACCAAAAGATTACCAAATACTGAAAAATCATGGGTAATACCAAAAGTAATGCAAAATACTGAAATCTTGGGTAATGCCAAAGAATTTGAAGGTAATGAAATCGCAGGTAATACCAAGGAATAAATACTGAAATCATGGGTAATACCAAAGCACAAGTACAGACATAATGGGAAATGCCAAAGCCTTTTCTATGTTAGTTTTCCCTATGCACATGACCCTTCCTCCTGGGGAAGGAAAGCAGTTTAAAGCAGCCCTCGGAATGGGAGGTCTGCTAAAACTGACCCAGAGAGAGAGGCGCATGCTTCAGCCGTGCCTGCCTCACTCCTGTCTGAATTAGCGTCCAAAGACGCATCTTACCAGGGAATCCCTGACTTCCTGGTGCTGGAACAAACCTGCCCTAGGTCAGGCCAACCTGCACGCCGTCCTCGGTTACACTGCCCTTGCCTGCCGCAGCGTGGCTGCAGTGTGCCATGCGTGCCGCGTCAGAAAGCCAGTGATGTTCCTGTGAGCCCATGTAAATGCCTCCGAAAGGTTAGCTTCTGCAACCCTCCCTTCTCCCATCTCCCTGTAAGTCTAAGCCACTTCAGAGACCGTTCTGATGAATGTGTGTTCCAGGCAAGTGGATCTCTGCTCACCTGGCGGCTGTCCACAGTTTTTGCCTTTGGCCACCACCTCTTTTTTTTAGGTTGCTAACTTATACATGGATGTTTTCCTTTTCTTCTTCTTCTTTTCTTTTTTTTTGGAGAGGTTTTTTGCTATAGGGTTTGTGCTCTCACCAGAAAGACAGAGACAGAGGGCGAGAAAGCAAGAAATCACCCCCGGGGAGTGGGGATGGCCATGCTGCAATCCCTTTTCCATTTTCCTCTTGGGATCTTGGGCACGCACACACATGCGCCCGGCGTGAGTTTAAGCCAACAGGTCTGGGACTCGAACCGTGGTTGACTACATGGGAGTCCAGTGACATAGCCATTACACCAATTGCTGGTCCCTACGTGGATGTTTTTCAATATAAATGCAGTAATGTTAATTCTTGTTCTTATAATTTTATTTATTGTTTTGCCATAGGGCAAGTGCATTTGCTGGAGAGAGACAGAGAGAGGAAGAGTGAGAAATCATCCCCCTCCGCCAGGAGGGATGGCCACACCGCAATCCCTTCTTCTCCAGACTCCTCTTGGGATTTTGGGCACACATACGCATGTGTCCAGAGTGGTTTTCAAACCACCAGATCTGGGACTCGAACTGCGGTGGGCAATGTGGTCCAACGCCTTGACCACTGCGCCACCTGCTGACCCTAATAATAAAGTATTTTCTTTGTGCTAGCTCACTTTATTGTAAGACTACAGCATATAGTAAGTACAGCGCAAAGTCCATCGACCCTTCATGTTACAGGTAAGGCTTACAGGTAGAAGGCGATTAGAAGTTAAGCGTGGAGATTTTCGACTGTGTGGGGCATCACTGTGCCAGTTCCCGTGCTGTCCCAGGGACAACTGTATACACCATGATGAAGATTAATGTACAAGCTAGGCAGTAATGATTACTAACAATAAAATGGGACAATTGTAATGATGTACTGCAATAAAAGTTCCGTGAACACTGTCTCTTTCTCTGGCTCAGTGTCTTACAGCATTGTCCTCACTTTATCCCGACAATGGGTGGATGGAGATGCCTTGAGGTTTCATCATGCTACCTAGAACAGTGCATGATTCAAAATGTATGAGTCATCTACTTCTGTAACTTTCCATTTACTATTAACAGAGCGCGGGGAACTGAATCAGCAGGACAGGAACCGTGGATGTGGGGTGGGGGCGACTTCATACGTGTGTCCTAATCCCATCGTACAAGGACCTCAGACAGGCTGCGTCAGGGTCCAGGCTCAAGTCCACACTTTAACTTAATCAGCTCTTTAAAGCCCTGTCTCCAAACACAGTCACATTTGGACACACTGAGGGGTAGGACTCCAACATACGGACTTTAGAAGACAGAGTTGGACTGGTAACGGGGACAAAGTATTTTTGTCATAAGTAATTTGTGTTTTAAAGGCCGCAAATGACAAGAAGAAAATGACACGTGGGCTCTCTCAGGTCTCCCTTTGAGGGGATGAATGAGCTTAGGGTTCATGAAGAAAGAGTGCAGCTCAAATGACCTGGATGCATTTCAGAGACCAAAAACTTACATAAAATAACAAATGGCCGCTCTCAGATGACTCGACACCGCAGACGTTCGTCCCCTGGAGGCATGTAGGGGCGGTTTTCTCTGTCCCTGGCTCCAGTTCTGCAGGCCGGCTGAGTTCACCGACCCGACCTCTCAGAGGGGAACAGGTCACGGTGCAGATCCCCGGGATGGCCCATGGGCGCCGCTGACTCCAGCCTCTCTTCCATCAGTTCCAACGACCAAGCTTCCCTCCTCTGTCTCCGCAGGACGGAGACCGACCAGCCTGAAGGCCAGGCCTCCCTGTGTTTCCTCACGACCCACCCGGGGTCTGCGCACCCCCAGCCCTTCTCCCCACCTCCCGTCTGTGCTTTTGTGTCCTAGCTCAGGTTTCACTCCTCCTCCAAGGGAGCAAGCGGGCTCCCGCTCAGTACAGCGTCACCAATGCGGGGCGCGCACAGCGCAGAGCTCCCACGGCTCGCAGCGCTTGGGGCCTTAAACGTGGCGCGGGTCCCGCATGGACTCAGGCACCCCTGCCTCCAGGCCGCTGTGAGAGAATGACTGACACAGAAGCCCCTTGAGATCAGGGACATGCAGAAAAACACCTACAGACATTTTAGGTGTAACAAATGTACTTGCCTTTTTAGATGTAAAATTAAAAAAAATTAAAATCTAGAAAGGTTTCTATTGACAGCTTCAGAAAGGTTTCTACTGACCATTTTTTTCCAAATTCATCCACCTAGTGGTACAAAATTTTATAAAATATGTAGGTATTAGGGGAATTATGGAGGCTATCGGGGGGAAGATGAGGAGGACTTTGCTACATCAGGAACACCTGCGGATGAATGAGGTGCGCATGTAAAGGTGAACATTTCTCAAGATCTGTTTGCAGTATTTCTTTGGCATTGCTTGATTTCCAGTGCATTTTCTCACTAGTGTCCTTTCTTCTTCTTCTTTTCTTTCTTTTCTTTTCTTTTCTTCTCCTTCTTCCTCTTTAGGTTTTTACCATACAGTGCATGTGTGCACCAGAGAGAAAGACAGACAGACAGAAGGAAAGAGAAATCAACCTCCAGAGGCGACAGCTGCATGGCAATCCCTTCTCCTCCAGTCACCTGTTGGAATTTGGGGCATGAACACACACACTCAGTGTGATTTTCAAGCCACCAGTTCTGGGACCCAAACCTGCTCAGTCATGTGGGAGTCCAGTCCCTTAACCACTAAGACACCTGCTGGCTCCAATGTCCTGGGTTGTCAGAAAAGTCATGATGTATTTTTACATGGCAAAGCAGAAAACTATATCACGACTTTTTCGACAACTCAGTACTTGTGTTTAAAAGGATAATTTGCAAGAGAAAATCCACACAGATACTAGATATCAGTGGAAATACCACGCTTCTTTCCACCAGAGGTCAGACAAATGGACGGCGAGATGTCCCCTGGGCCCTCCATGAAATTCTGGCGGGAAGAGCCATTCAGACGCCCATCAGGAGTCAGGCTTCGCATTTCTCTGGGCTTTACTCCAAGCTCAAAGTCATGAGCCTCTAACTGTAAACTATGGTTGAAACTGTGTCACTTCATCACCTGACTTCTTAAACACAATGAATAGTTTATGAATTAGTAACAAAATCGTAGGCTTTTATAATGTTAACCCCATCATTGCTAAAGCAACTCTTAAGAGATAAATGAAACTTCCTATCTTTTAAGTGGTTTATTTTATTTTTTAAATTAAAAAATGTTTTTAATTGCACTTGCCAGAGAGACACAGAAAGAGAGGGAGAAAGCACCCCGCAGTGGGGCGTGGTCAAGCCTCACTCCCTTCCCCATCTCTCCATGTTGCTGGGATCTGGGACACGTGTGTGCACGTGTCCAGTGTGTTTCTCAAGCTGCCAGGACTGGGATTTGAACTGTGGTTGACCATGTAGGACCCAACTTTTTTTTTTTTTTTTCTAGAGAGGTTTTTGCTATAGGGTGCTTGCACTTGCCAGACAGACAGAGAGACAGAAAGGGAGAAATCACCCCCCGGGGGGGATGGCCACACCACAATCCCTTCTCCTGCATTCTCCTCTCGGGATCGTGGGCACGCATGCACATGCGCCTGGAGTGAGTTTAAGCCAACTGGGTCCAGGACGTGAACCGCGGTCGACTACGTGGGAGTCCAGTGACATAGCCATTACACTAGCTGCTGGTCCCTGGATCCAACTTTCTTATCCTCCAGGCTAAGGGGCTGGGCCTCACATCTTTTAAGAAATAAATGCAATGTGAACCAAGAAGAGATTCTGTTTGCTGTTCTTTTGTAATAACTGGACTGCCACACCTTCATGGTGAATACATACCACACATCTTGTCTGTTCAAAGAGTTAAACAGGAGCACTCAGTAGTCTGTACATGGTACCAGGCGCTTAGGTTGTTTTCCCCGACTCCAGCTGCCTTAAGACTGAACAGGTGCACTGGGGGCAGGAGGGCCTGCTTTACTCCGGTGCAGCTGTGTGAGCACCGCCGCTCGCCGGCTCCTCTGGGAACAACGCCTGGGTTAGGACGGACTGCTCCATGGAGCAGGGCTGGCTGCTGCCTCTGCTTTGAGTGCCGACCGGAAACGGGAGAGTGGGAACTCAGTGTTCTAGCTCCTGGGAGAACTGCCCCTCTGAGATTCCTCCTGTGTGTTAGGAGGGGGCTGGGATGCCCGCAGGATTTGGGGTACAGACCGAGGGAAACCGATTCCCTTTAACAGCTGGAACAGCCATAAGGAGAACTGAGCACGCTCATGGTACTTAGGAATGTCGTGGCTGCGCCCTCACCCCGCACAGTCAGTGCAGCCCCAGGCCCTGGTTAGGCCAGTCTTACCTCACTGGGCTCGGTCCCCAAGCCACTGCTCTGTCATGTCTACCCACTGCGGACCCCAGAGACGCCGTCACCGAGCTCCTGCCTTCCTTCTCGCCCCTCTGTGGTGTTCTTGCTCACGTCCCTTTTCTGCAGTGACTTTCCCTTGATGACCTGTCGTCCTAGTCAGTGCACATCCTCAGTGCTCTCTCCACCCTGCATGTGCCCCGGCTCTTCCTGCCCACCCGGTTCCTTCACTTAGACAGCTCCGGTCCCGTCTTCTGAGATTCTATTCATTCTTCAAATCCTGGCTCAAACGCACAGGGTTTTCAAGAGTTCATGGAAAATGTGTATTAGCAAAAAGTTATGCATGGATTTCTAATTATTATCATTTTGGTGCCAAAATAAGCTTGTACTTTAATTCCTTTCTTCTGTGAACTTTTGTTTCCTCATGTTACTGCTTGCTGAGGCTGTCTTTACTCAGAGTGGGCGGCTCTGTCGTCATTTCCCCTCTGCCACAGCACAGTCTGCTCTGATTTAGGAACAGACTAATATCAGGGACTCCCATGTAGGTGACCGTGGTTCGAGTCCCGGACCCGGCAACTTAAAACTCACGCCAGGCGCATGTGTGCCCAAGATCCCAAGAGGAGAATGGAACAGAAGGGATTGTGGTGTGTCCCATCCCCCGGCGGGTGATTTCTCACTTTCTGTCTCTCTGTGTCTCTGGCAAGTGCAGGCACTGTATAGCAAAAATCTCTCTCTCTCTCTCTCTCTCTCTCTCAAAAAGTAAAAAAAAAAGAAAAGGAATTTATAAGGGAGCTAGGGCCAGAAAGCGGTGCAGCAACACCATAGCTGGACCCATATGGGAAGGTCTCAGCTTCACACTCCAAGGCCTCCCTCTACCTGTGGGTGTAGGTGTGCATGCCCATGATCCGGGCTGGCTCAGGCTCAGTGTGGCTCGCAGCACAAACACCTTGCTGGGCTGCCTCTCTCTCTCTCATGGAAGAAATAAACTTATGAAGAATTTATATAGGACACCGGCCCTTTTATTCCTAGGTGGGAATGGAACAGACACTGAGTGAAATTAAACCTACCTGTATATAGCGGGAGACTGAGACAAAGAGATCGAAGAGCCTTGGCCAAGAGCTCGGGGCTGGGGCGGCAGAGCGAGCCCTGCAGTCTGGCGCTTTCCTCACGCCGCCTTTGCTGCTGAGCTGGTGTCCAAAGGCCCCTGGCCTCTGAAGCCAGAGCTCTGGCGGGTGTGTGCTCTAACCACAGCTCTGAGGGCTCCCTTTGACACAGGTCTCGAGCAGCCTTGCCTACGGTCCACAGTAGCTCCTTGGAGCGTCGAAGAGCTTCTTAGCCCCAGCAGGAACAGGTCCCCTCTGCGCAGTGGGGGCTGGACAGCACCGTTACCATGGGATGTTTCTGGCCTTGTCACCCAGCAGTGCAGTGCTGTGACCAGAGCTACGCGGTGTTGGGGACATGGGGCAAATTAAACAGGGCACAGGGCTCCATGTCTAGGGCTGTAACTGCTGCTCCGACAGCACGCCTGAGACTGGACAATGGAGAAACAACAGGACTTTCACTTTTCCGGAGTCTTGGAGGCTGGACGTCCATGACGAAGGTGCCAGCAGATTGGGTTTCTGGTGAGGGCTGTTCCTGTCCTCACGTCAGGAGAGCAGAAGACTGAGCTGGGAGCAGCCACAGCCTCTGAGAGGCCTGCATTAGGAGGGTCTTGCTCCCCTTCACAAGGGAGCTGTCCTCCTGGCTTGATCACCTCTGAAAGGCTGCACCTTCTGGGACTGTCACACTGGAAACACCCGAGACCTAGGACGACACTTCCAAACCACAGCAACCCCCAGGCACATGGTGAGGATTCCCGAGGGACCTGCCAACGCCAGCACAGTAAATAGCTGTGACACACCAAAGTGAGGGTCGGGGACTGAACTGCCCCCACACAAATCCATGTGCTGAAGCCCTAACCCGCAGTATCTCAGGATGTGGCTGTATTAGGAGACAAGGCCTTTATAGAGACAGTTAAGGTACATAGAGGTCATGTGGGCGTGTCTTAATCCAGTAGGAGTGTTGTTCTTAAACCATGGGGTTAGGACACGCAGGGCAGCCCACGTGAGGAGACAGCGAGACATGGCCATCGGGTTAGGACAAGCAGGGCAGCCCATGTAAGGACACAGCGAGACAATGGCCATTGGGTTAGGACACGCAGGGCAGCCCATGTGAGGAGACAGCGAGACAATGGCCATCTATAGGTCAAGGAGAGAGACCGCAGAAGAAATCAACTCTGAAGACTCCTAGATCTTGGACTTCCAGCCTCCAGAACTGTGAGGAAATGCATTCCCGTTGTTCTAGCCACCCAGTCTGTGGTACTTTCTTATGTCATACAGTGGACTGAGTGTTAGGCGCTTGCCACTCCAGTAAGGCACTGTCATATTCTTAACGTGAGGTGATTACACCCACTGTCAACTTTGTGGGCCAGCTGTAATGGACGGATTCTCTCTCTACGGTTCTGGGTGGGAGATGACCCTTCCTCCCTGCTTGGAAGATGCCCAACAGTGGACTACCCAGAAGATGATACCTGTCTAGTGACACTTGGGAGAAATGAGATGTCACACTGTGGGTGTGTGCTGCTGTGACCTTTTTGCTGATCAATTCCTTGATTTTCCAAAGCTAGAAAAAGTAAGCTTTAATACAGACATTTTCAGAAAAGGCCCTAAATATTTTACAATGAAAGGACACTGATTAAGAGAAATTGTTCTAGATCTTCGAAATAGGAAAGTGGACATCCATTGATGACATGCACTACCAAAGTTTCTGACACATTAAATTGGAGAATAAATCGGACTGATTTTTAATAGAATATTATGCAGGTTTGATTGACAGAGAATTGTTACAGCAAAAGAGATGAAAGAAAATCAAAAGTGATTTGTTGAAAGGTGATTAAACTGGCCCATAACTGCTACCACCCATGAAATAAGTGTAAGCCTCCTTCCCATCTTAATGAGTTTTTATCCGTAGATCATACAACTTAAACCTTTCAGAAGGAATACAGTTTATCTATCTGTGACACAATATTTTCTTTCACTGTGTGTTCTAACTAAATCAGGTGCTTGAAGAATCAAATATAGAAACAGCCTCAAAATCAGGAAGAAACATTCTGAAAAATGATATCCACTATGGTAGGAAATGAGTTTTAAAATGAAGAGCATCGTGGGAAATGATCATAATTCAGTCATAGGAACAGGCTAAAAAAGGCTATTGAAAAGTTGATTTACTCATTGTTTAGTGCCAGATCCAAATATAATTGCGGTGGAGAAATTAGCATTAGATTATTGCATAGCCATTTTGAAAAACTGTGTCTTGGCCAATTTGTTTCTCTAAATCTATATAGCGTTCGCTAACATGAGTCAGGCTGTCATATTTTTCAGGCTCTGCCTCCTTAGTGCCAAAAACCTTTAGCTGAAAAGTAAAAACTGTATTCATACAGATGCAGATGTTCTTAGCTCTAAGACACCAAATATTTCACCCAACTATCTTACAGTTTTGCTAATATGAGTCATAGTTTTATGCAAGTTTGGATGGAAGACCATGATTTGCCTGGTAAGTAGGATTTTGAAGAGGGGAGTATAAGGAGCGACAAGTCTTCCATTGGGCTGCCTGTGTGCGTGGCCTGTCTAACATTCCCCTTTCTCGAGGGTCTTAGCTCGGGCCCTCCACAAGTCTTGGAGACCCGGCTTCTGTGACTGTGGTAGTAGGAAGCATTCTCAGGAGAAACTGGACGGGGAAGGAAGAAGGGGGACGCCTTGTAGGTTTTCTCATTGGTGGCCCCCAGATCACATCCCAGGGCAGAATGGACAGAGTGGCTTTGTCCATCGGCCTCTGATTGAACCCTCCCTTATAGACCCAGCAAACTCAGTCACGGGGACCCATATGAATTTGAGAACCTGTACTAATGACCTGATTACTGATCCCTTTCCAGAGGTCCCGTCTTCTGGCAGCATAAACAGGTCACGTGTTCACGCTCTGATTTCCATTACAGGGCTCGACACATGACAGTTTGGGGACATATTCAAGCCCCGGCAGTGGCTGTTATGGAAGCCTGGCCCCTGAGTTCATACTGCCTCAGGTGAACAGTTGTAAACAGTTACGAAGCGCACAGTGCCTGCGATTTCACAGCGCCTGGGCACTCCGTTGGTGGGAAGTTTAGGGTCGGTGGAGAGTGGGAACCAGTGGGATGAGTGTCTAAGGGAACTGGGCTTTTTAGCCCTTTCATACTGAATTTTATGGTTAAGTGCCTATCAAATTTGAAGCATATGCAATCCATTTATTGAGTATTCATTTTTTTGAAGCAAAAAGATTATGAGTTAAAAATATAAAAGAATATCTTTTAAAATAACAATTTTAAAAATTGCAGTGAAAGAGATGCTATTATCTGAAGAACTTTTACCAGTTCCACTTGAGATAATTGAGTCCCAGGTTCACGCTCCGTGCCGAGTTGGTTCAGTGTAGAGAACACGACACGCCTGTCTCCCATCCATGCTCTCCCCACTGGCTGACACGACGCCAACTCGAACTCTTAGCTATGTAGACTGTTACTCAAAAGAAAAGGCTTCGTCAGGGTCGGTGGCTTATCCCCCCAGTGGAAAGTACGGAAGAGTGTTAGATGCGGTGTCTGGGATGGCTGGTTAAAAGGCCCTGGCTGACCTCAGACGTCTCTTTTACTGTTTGGTCTTTCTTGCTTCCCTGTAGACGAGGATGTAAGTGAGATGGCTGGAGAACTAGCAGCCCGTATTGGACGATGTGATAACCTTGAGGGTGTGACTTGGTGACAGGATGATAAATTAGAAAGGACAAGTGAAGGAGCCAGCAGTTGGCATAGTGGCTAAGGTGCTGGACTTGTATATGACTGACCACAGTTCAAGTCCCAGACCTGGCAGCTTGAAACTCAATCTGGGTGTGTGTATGTGTGCATGGCCAAAATCCTGAGAGGAGAATGGAGGAGAAGGGATGCAGTGTGGCCATCCCCTCTGAGGGGTGATTTCTCACTTTCTCTCTCCTTGTCTCTCTGGTGAGCACATGCAACCTATAGAAAAAAAAAAAAACCCTCTCTCTCTCAAAAAAAAAAAAAAAAAAAAAAAAAAAAAAAAAAAAAAAAAAAAAAAAAAAAAAAAAAAAAAAAAAAAAAAAAACCCCCCCCCCCCAAAAAAAAAAAAAAAAAAAAAAAAAAAAAAAAAAAAAAAAAAAAAAGAAAAGAAAAGAAAAGAAAAAAAAGAAAGACAAGTGAAACTAAAGCCAGGCTGGACTGCCAACCAACCAACTCCTTGTCAGGGACACACAGAGAGAGAGAGGGAGAAATAAAGAAATATTTCCTACCTTTTAAATAAAGCTGCTCTTACTAGCTCTTTACTATTATGTCCACATAAACCAAATCTATCTAATACTAATACTCTGTGTTCCTATTAAATTAGGAAATTCTAACATAATTATAAGTCATTAAGGTGATAACAATTGTTGGGTGCTTCTGGCAAAAAGCTCTGTTGTTTATGTTGAACCTGGACCCAGAAACAATGGTGAGATATCTCAGTCTTACTCAGCTACCACACACCTGCTGACCCCTAGAGATGGTTTTAATTAGCATTATCAAGATAATGAAGATACAGCTTAGCTCTTCTTCACAAAACAAAATCTTGGGGCTGGTCCTGCAGCTTAGCTGTTTTATTTTGAAGAGTTTTTTGCTATAGGGCACGTGCGCTCGCCAGAAAGACAAGAGAGGGACAGAGAGACAGAAAGTGAGAAATTGCTCCCCCCCCAGGGGGGATGGCCACGCCGCAATCCCTTCTCCTCCATTCTCCTCTCAGGATCTTGGGCACGCACGCACACGCACCCAACATGAATTTAAGCCACCGGGTCCGAGACTAGAACCACAGTTGGCTATGTGGGAGTCCAGCGACATAAGCATTATGCCAACTGCTGGCCCCCAGTAGCTTAGTTGTTGAGGGAGCTGGATTCCACATGGCAGGCCATGGCTTGAGTTCTGGCCCCTGCAGCTTGAAACACATGCTGGGCACATGTACATTTGTGTGCCAACTGTGACAGAATGAAGACATGGAAGAGAAGGGCTTGTGTCTGATCATGCCCATTAGGGGATGCTCTCCTCTCCCCATCTCTCTGTCTCTCTTTGGTGAATGCATGTGGTTTCTGGCAACTAAACCAAAAAAAAATTGAATATCACCTGTATATTCCCCTTTATTAGAAAGCACGGTATAGAGTAAAAAAAAAAAAAAAATTACTTTCCAGTTCTTCACAAAACATGTTAAAAATATGTATATTCAATGTCCAAAGACAAATTTTTAATTTCCACTTTTCCTTCAACACAGTATTAAGACCAGGAGGCATATTGCAGAGCCAGCTGCTCTCTGTGAATGAAGTGGTTTGTGCATTGGCATTCAAGTTTAACCAGTTTTATTCCAGGACTAATGCCCTTTCTATTTTCACACTTAGCAGGTGCTCATTAGTACTAGTACTAAGCGTAAGCAATGGATCAAAGATAGTCATTAATTCAGCAAAAAATATCACAGGTTTTGGGTGTTAACAGAACAGGTTTCCCTAATGAGCTGTGTGGCCATGTTTTACACAGTCTTACAAGTGTGGGCTCCAGACCTCAAAGGTAGAGTTCACACCCAAGCTCTGCCTCCGAGGAGCTCAAGAAATATCTGCGTGCCTGCTACAGCCTGAATGTTTGTGTCTCTCATATGTGTCTCTTATGCTGAAATCTTAACCCTCAATGTAATCATAACAGGAGGTGAGGCTGTGGGTGGTGATTAGATCACAAGGGTAGAGCCCTTATAAATGGCATTAGTGCCCCATGGGAAAGGCCAGAGAGCTCCTTTGTCCCCTCCTGCTATGTGAGGATGCAGCAAGAAGAGGACTGTCTATGAAACAGGAAAAAGGCCCTCACCAACCACTGACCCTGCCAACACCTTGATCTTGGACTTCCCAGCCTCCAGAACGGCAAGAAATAAATGTCTGTCACTTTCAAGTCATACGTACTTTGTTACGACTAGCCTACAGGAACTAAGACAGTATCTTGGTTTCCCTGTCTGTCGTTGGGGAGAGTGTTAGTATTTGCCTCAGGAGGTGCAGTTTTCTAAGTTGAAATATTTATGTAATAATAGAGTCGCCAGCTCTTTATTTGCACTTCAATGCATGATTTTAGAGCACTCGACTCATTTCCGTGCATCAAGAATATAATACAACCAAACAAAACAATGAAGATGCAATCAGCTCGAACAATGGGCACACGCGACAGACACAGAGACACACCTCTCAGGTGAAGCACACCCTGTGAGCCGAGTGTGAGCCCCTGTAAATGCCCCACACCATCTAGAGCGTGCTTGTCACTCTCGAGGACCTAATGACAGGTGAGATTTCTGTGAAAAACGCTAGCAGATTCTGACTTTGTAAATGTGTTTGCTTCCCTCCCTGTTCTGCTCAAGCTGCCACTCCTGCTGCAGGTGGCGGGGCAGTCCATGGACTGTGGCTGCCCATTGGAGAAGGCCCAGCACTGGACGCTGGCTGAGCTTGGGTGTCTTCTTCACCTGGAATGAAGGAAACTGTGGGCAGCTGCACCGCAGGCACCCGAGGGGGCTGGGGCTCCGGGGAGACCCAGTTAGTGTCCCTAAGCAGATCCAGCATGGCCGCCCGTGCCTGTGGGCCCAGCCGACTGGGAAGCTGGGCGGAGGACTGCAACATGCCAGTCAGAAGTGCTTCTCCTAGAGCCAGCAGGTGGCGTAGTGGTTAAGGCACTGGACTCCCACACGGCGGACTGTGGTTTAAGTCCTAGACCGGATGGCTTGAAAATCATCCTGGGCTGTGTGCTCCAAATCCCAGGAGAGTGGAGAAGGGATTGCACCATGGCCATCCCCCTGGGGGTGATGTCTCACCTTCCCTCTCCCTGTCTCTCTGTCTCTCCAGCAAGCACACACACCCTATGACAAAGAAATCTAAAAAAAAGAAGTACCTGTCTCAGTCTTTCTCTCCCCCCTCTCCCCTCCACTCTCACTTAAAACAAAGTCAAGGACAATAAGTGTACAAATAAAATATGTGTCCATTTTCTTGGCTTGGTTAAAGATTATAACTCTGCTTTTTGAAATGTTTTCTTGAAGTTGGCCCCCGCTCCCACTTTCAGTGCAGCCTCCTCTCCCTCGTCCTTTGCAGCGACCATGGTGGTCTCCCTTTTCGCCTGGTTCCTCCCGACACCTGCTGTGGGCAGGGCCAGGGGTCAGATTTGGGGTAGTGTCCTGGGAGACCATGGGAGCTGGAGTCTGACCCGGATTGAGGGGCCCTTGGTAGGCAAGGGGCTTGACCTGCCACGCTGTGAGAGCACACGGTGTCCCCACACCTAGGCACTCCTGCCATGCTGGCACCTGGTCCCATGCCATTCCTGAGGACGTTCTGCTGGTTTTCTAGGTTTGGGGACTTCTCAACTTCTCAGCAAAACCTCTCCAAAGTTACTGTAGAGATCAGAAACCACCTTCCTGACACAGCTAACCCAGTAAACCAACACGCCTTGACTATTTCAGGAAATTCTGCCCATTTTAGGAACTTCCCTCAAATCTGTTTCAGCATCAGGCCAGTCGCTTCCACCAGAGAGCGTCAGGTTAACTGTTTGCTGCGGGAGACGCCCCTCAACACGCTGGCCTGTGATTCCGTGAAAACAGCTGTGGAGATCTCACCCAAGCCACTTCCGAGAGAGCCGAACCCCAGCCACGGTTGCCTCCCCTTCTAGCCCACGCTAAGGCTGTCCTTCACAGATCTGTCGATCAGAGGGGAAGGATATGCTTAATATTCGTTTGTTGTTCTCTCATTTCAGATGCTTTCTAAGCTTTAAATTCCATCGTATACAGATGTGTACAAAAAGCTTAATTCCGAATACCACAGTGACTTTTAAGTTTATTTATTACCTTGTTGCCTGAGAGATGACGAGACAAGCGTCCCCAGAAGGTCCTTCCTGCCCTGGCCTGCCCAGACAAGCAGGCCTCATGGGCACGTGTGAGCACGCTCCGCCCGGCCACGCCCACGCCCATGCCCACCTGGGAACCGGTCCTGGTCGTCCCAGTGGCCTCCTGCCTTACAGAGCGCTGCCCTGGCTGGGCCCATGCTGACCTTATAAAGCAGAATTTGGTTACGTAGCTGGGTAATTGTAAAAACACAGACAAATGAATAAATGAAAAGTGAAAGCGGATTTTCAGGACGTGCTGGCCCACTTGGTACATCTACGGATTTAGAGCAGGGCCAGCTGCTGAGTGCCCGTCGCCACGTGTAAAGTTTACCATTGCTCTTAGATGTTTTCTACTTGGGGGATTTTCTCCTTAAATAAACAGAAGGGGAGAAAAAAAAAGGCATTGCAATTTCTGAGCTGTAGAAAACGTAGAAAGTAGAATATTGTTTTCTTGATTTTTCTTTTTCTAAAGTTCATGTATTTGTTTGGTCATGATACAGGGCACACACGAGAGAGAGAGAGAGAGAGAGAGAGAGAGAGCAGCACGCTCAGCAGGGCCCTCGCAAATTGCAGCCCCCACTCCCCAGCCCTCCAGCTTCTCAGGATGCTGGGTGCCTACACGTGTACCTGGCGTGTTTCTAAGCAGACCTGGGGCTCCACACCCGTGGTCGGCCATGTGGCCTCCAGCATTGCAGTTCAGCTTGCCACTGACGGCACACCAGGCTGGCCAGCTTCCCTTTCGGAACACTATTTTATTTATTTATTTATTTTTAATTTTGTTGAAAGGTGGGTACATTCACCATAGAGAGAGTGGGAGGGAGAGGGAGAGAACACCCCCTGGGGGGACGTTTGCACCACACTCTCTTCTCCGTTCTGCCATCCTGTGTGGATTCGGGGCATGCGCAAACCCCCGACATGCTTCTCAAGCTGACCAGTCCAGGACTTAAACACTGTTGGCCACGAGAGATGGGCTGCCTTAACCAACAGGTCCAAGACTGGCCATCTTCGGCTTCTTGCAGAAGCAATGCTTATATGGCCTCGTTGATGAGAAAGTTCGTAAGAGCCACATGTGTAACCTTACATTTTCTTTATTTTTGTAAAAATATTATTTATTATTTTGAAAAAATGCTATAGGGCATGTGTGCTCACCAGAGAGAGATGGGGCACAGGGGACAGTGAGAAAGCAAGCCACCAGGTCTGGGACTCGACCTATGGTCAGCCGTGTGAAAGTCCAGCTGCTTAACCACCATGCCACTTGCTGACCCCATCTTACATTTTCTAACAGTCACGTTGAAAATCAATAAGAAATACAAGGAGAAATTAAATTTAGATGATATTTTATCTAAGTCAACACACTCGATGTATTTCTGTTTTGCACTGTGAGCTAGCCATAGTTCAGGGCTCCGGAGTTTCTGTGTTGAGCAGTACAGAGACCGAGAGGGGGAGAAGGGAAACAGAGGGGAGGGCCGAGAAGGGCAAGGACCTGGGGAGAGGCCATTCTGATGGAGGGGTGTCAGCTCAGCCTGGAAAGAGGGTTTGGTGTCAAGCTGTTCTCAGCCATGCATTAGTCCTTGAGATACTTTGTTGTTTTTTTTTTTTAATTCATAATGACCATAATTCATAATTCACAGAATATTTTGAGAATTGAATAAGATGTACAAAATGCTTGAAATTTCCTAGCAAACATTAAGCACTTGATAAATGTTAACACGGACAAACAAACATACCCGTTTAACAAGCACTTCCGGGGCTTGGAGAACCTGCTGGAACTTCGTGCTGTTTCAGGCCAGGCCCCTGCTGGGGCTGCCCTTGGAAAATCTACATTTACTTTTGATCTTACTTGGGTGTTTTTTGAGAAGTTTTTGCTATAGGGCACGTATGGTCACCAGAAAGACAGAGTGAGACCGAGAGACAGAAAGTGAGAAGGCACCCCTTGGGGGGATGGCCACACCGCAATTCCTTCTCCTCCATTCTCCTCTTGGGATCTTGGGCATGCACGCACACGCACCCAGCGTGAGTTTTAAGCCACCGGGTCCGGGACGTGAACCGCAGTCGACTACATGGGAGTCCAGCAACATAGCCATTATGCTAACTGCTGGTCCCTGATTTTTTTGTTGTTGTTGTTTTAGTTTTGTCGTAGGGCACAAGCCCTTGCTGGAACGAAAAGAGACAGAGAGATTCAGAAAGAGGGAAAGTGAGAAATCACTCCCCAGAGGGGATGGACACACCACAATCCCTTCTCTCAGAATGTTGGACATGTATGCAACACGTGCCCGGCATGATTTTCAAGCCCAGGTCTGAGACTCGAACTGCAGTTGACCACCTGGAATCCAGTACCTTAACTACACCACCTGCTGGCCCCAAGCCTTCAAGATTTCTGATGATTTAGAGTGGAATAATTTATGTGCCTGCTGGTCAAGACATCAGGGCCACAGACTGGAGATAGGCTGGGTCTGTTGAGTGGCCCCTTCCACAGAATACAACTAAACAATCCCATAAACCAGCGCTGAGTTTACCTTGGCACAGGATTAGCAGCGTCTGAGGAGAGGAGGCACGCAAATGGGATGTTTATGCAGTTTGAGGGGTTTGGTTTAAGGAAAGCTTCAGAATGTGAGGGCATGCTAGGGGCCAGACGGTGGCAGGTAACGCGACTGGGTCCACGTGGAAGGAAGGCCATCCGTGTGTGTCCCGGGGCCTCCTGCTGCGTGCCAGGCATGTCTGAGAGCTGGCGGGCTGAGGCCCGGAGAGGGTCACAGCAGGAAGACCCTGTAGGGAATGCCTGTCTCGTGACACTGCCCTCCCTGTGTGTGTCTCTCTCTCATGGGAAAAAAAGGCAAAGCAGCAGCCGAGTCAGAGCATAACAATTTAAGAGAGGGACGCACAACCAAGCAAGGGTTTCGGGTGAGTTCTGCAGGGTCAACAACCAGTGGGTGCCAAGGGCAGTTATTCTAAGGGTACCTGAGTAGATTTAGTCCTATCTCGTTCAGATAAATGGACGGTTAGGAAGTTCCTGGAACAAATAATGAAGATACTTTCTACTTTATTTCCTGGGCAATAATTTCCTAGAATAGCTGCCTCCTGGCAATATAGTCAACCCCACAGCCAAGGCTGTCCATGAAGACGGGGCACATGGCCAGTCATGTGGTGTGGACGCTACTGGTCCTCACGAGACACAGAACTCAATCGTTCACTCTCATACCCTTGCAATTCAAGTACACTAGCTTTGGGGATTTAGGGATCAATATTTATAAAGATTTCTGGTGCATAAAAGTTTGATCCAGGCCAGCTGATGGCATGGTAGTCGGGAATGACTGAATTCCATGTTGCTGACTGCATGGTTCGAGTCCCAGATCTGGTAGCTGGGGTCCTGTGTACATGCCTGGATGCACAAGCCTCAAAACCCAGGAGAATGGAGGAGAGGGGATTGAGGCATAGCCATCCTCCCCTGGGGTGCTTTCTCACTCCCCCCTTCTGTCTGCCTCTCTCCAGCAAGTGCATGCACCCTATAGCAAATTTTTAAAAAAGTTTGAACCTTTAAAAGCATTATTAGAGTGACATACCCCCACAGTGCCATTCGTACTTTCAAATAGCTAGCCCATAAATCCAATGGATTTCATTTAAAATTGAACAAGGCAATCAGTCACAAAACGAAAATGACTACTTTTGTATACGATAATACATATCTGAGTGGAAAATTCTGCTAAAACAGCAGCGGTTTCTTAAAAGCAGAGAACTTTACATTCTCTTTGTGTTTGAAATATTTAATAGATGGTAGAGGTCAGTAGATGGTGTCCTTATGCTTCTTGGGGCCAACACAAAACTGTCAAGCACACACACAAAGCAGCTAATGACAGAGCAAATAATTACGTTGTTTTGCTCTAAAAACAACAAATTTGAATTATTTATATTTTCCTTATTTTTGGCTGCTATTACAACCCACATTAACATTTTCAATCCCAAGTGTTCAAATCAATGATTAAAGTGTCATATTTTTATGATATGCCTTTACAGGAAACAATGCATCGTAACGGTGTGGTCTAAAAGTGAAAATGATGTTTCCTTGGACAATTTTTCCCAGAGTCGTGATTAATGGACTGGCTCTTGCCCGGTGACTCTGTGAATGGAAGCTCGTTGGGACAATGGCCAGAGAGGGGTCAGCTCAAGCCTGCAGACAGCTGAGTGACAGCTTGCAGGGCGAGCAGGGCTCATCTCTGGGTCAGAACTGAGTTGAGCCCTGAATCCAGTCCTTATCTCTGGGGCATCAAGTACATTCTGGATTATTTATTTATTTATTTTTAGAGATTTTTGCTATAGGATGTGAGCACTCGCCAGAGAGGGGGGGGGGAGAGAAAGTGAGCAATCCCCCTCCCCCCCAGGGGTGATGGCCACACCACTGTTCCTTCTATATTCTCCTGATCCAGGCCAGCTGATGGCATGGTAGTCGGGAATGACTGAACCCTATGTGGCTGACTGCATGGTTCGAGTCCCAGATCTGGTAGCTGGGGTCCTGTGTACATGCCTGGATGCACAAGCATCCAAGGCATGCACATACACATGCCCAGCATGAGTTTCAAGCCTCTGCGTCCCGGATTCAAGATGTGGTCAGCCATGTGGGAGTCCAGAGATGTAACCATCACGCCATCTGCTGGTCTCGCAAATGGTTGATTTTTAAGCCTGGTTTTCTATCACTACAACACTGGCCATGCTAATCCCATTACATTGTGGCCACAATGCCTCGGAGAAAGGGTTCAGGAGGGTCTCAGTCATGGGCAGTATGCATTATTGTGGTTAGAAATATGAGAATATGCCTGAGTCCCCACACACATCTTTTTAAATTAGCTTCCGGTAACTGTACATTATTTATGAGGTGCATTGTGATTTTTCAGTACAAGTATACAAGGTGTACTGATTAAATCAGGGCGGTTGGTATACCCGTTGTCTGAAACAGTTGTCATTATTTTGTGTTAGGGACATTCAAAAAAAAATTTTTTTTTTTAAATTTCCAGAAGAGAGACACACTTGACAGAGAGGTATGGAAAGAGAGAAAGAGTGAGAGAGGAGGGGGAGGAAGCCTCTCCCAATGGGGCAATCACACTGCGATGCTGTCGCCTCCATTTCTCCATCCCCGCAGGGTTTGGGGCACGCATGCGCAGCACCTGGCAGTGTTTTTCAAGACACTGGGGTTGGGATTTGAACTGCAGTTGGCCATGTGGGAGCTGGTTCCCTTAACCACTAGGCTGAGGCTGGTCAGCCTTTTTAGATAGGCTCAGACGCTCGGGAACTAGTGGTTAACTGCATCCTCCCTGTAGTTCCAGCACCCACCCGCCCTTACCTAGAGGTGCTCATGTTCTATTGCGACGATGCGGGGGCGCCTGACATCAGAGCACACCGCGTCTGAAGGCCGCACTGGCTCCGTCTGGAGATGCAGGCTCCCGAGTCCGGCTCCTGTCCTGATTACAGCGGGGCTGCACACGACAGGACCACGCTCTTAAAAACGTGGAGCGAGCCTGAAGTTTGCTTTTCAATCAAACACATCTGGGGGCAAATCGTGGCTGTTCTTTTTCCTGGTTTTACGACCTTGGGAGAGTTGCTGACTTTCCTGAGCACCGGCCTCCTCAGTTAACTGAGTGCGGTGATATCATAAATGTGAGGATGGCGTGGGGCAAACTATACGAAGCACGATGGGTCGTATCTGGCGGTGCAGGTATGAAAAGCTTACTAGCCAATTAAATGGCCGAATGATGAGCGGAAACAGCAGGGTCCACTTCCCAGACCACACGTGTGGAAGGAGACATAGAAAACCTTACTTTCATGAATACTAAGAATGCTTATGTTCGATATCAAGTTAATTTTTATAACTTTTTCTAATGGGGCAAACCAAAGACATACTCATCCCTTTCTTTTCATGCATGACATTGGGACCAAGAGAACTAGTCCTGCACGTAAGCACCCAGGACTTCTCCCGGCATGCCCACACTGGCCTGTCGGAGCCCGACCTCCTGCGGTGCGCCAGCTGTTCAGCAGCAGCTGCCACTTGGGTGCCTAGTTGTAAGAAATGGGAACGGATGGCCCAAACGTGGTCTCCACTGGAAATTTGGTCCTGCCATTCTCTAATTTTAAATATTGCTTTGGCATACCAAAGTGTGCTTGTGGAAATCACTGTATTGTTGGAAAAGTCATGACACATTTTTGCATTAAAAAAATAGAAAAACAATACACCATGGCTTTTCTGATAACCCAGTAAAACTCTCTTTAAAAATAATTTTTTTTTTTCAAAGGACATGCTCACCAAAGAGAGACAGAGAGAAATTGCGAAACCGTCCCTCAGGGAATGCTGCAATCCCTTCTCCATTCTCCTCTTGAGATTTTGGGCAGCGATGTGCACGTACTGGGACTGATGTTTAGGTAACTGGGTTTGGGATTCGACCCATGTATCCTCACTCCCACTCCACCTGCTGACTTCTGAGAACTCTTGTTAACGATCATGGGAGAGACAGAGGACAAGGCCCTCCCGGGCCTCTCTGCCATCCTGTAGCCTGCCCAGCCAGCCCGCGCCC
>NW_006159461.1:1394409-1395625 GCF_000334495.1 Tupaia belangeri chinensis | reverse complement strand
CCGGCCCGGGGCTGCCGGAAATCCCCCCCCTCGCTGCCGGTTCCCTGACGGCCCTCTCCTGCTTACCTGGCCTCTCCACCTCCTCTCCCTCCTCGCCTGACACCACGTTTAAATATGGCAGCTGCGGGCCTCACGGTTTGCCCCACCCCAGCGTTCCCACTGCCGGAAATGTCTCTCCTGGAATGTCTCTTGCTGACCTAGAATCGGCACTTTCCCAAGGAAACTGACTTCTGCTGTGGCCTCGGCTCTGCTGGACGGTACTGCAGGGCCCAGCTCCTCTCCCCGCCGCCGCAGGAGGCCAGCCTGTGCCCTCGTGTGCTGGCTACACCCCTGCCTGCGGTCGGGGCACTCTTCCTCCTCGTTCTTTTCTCGTTTCCAACTGGACTCACGGCATGCTGAGGACAGGGCTGTAGGCCCCGACCAGGGTGTGGACCAGGGGTCCACGGTGCCTAGCCCCGGCTGAGCGCTGGCCTCTGACATTGCACAGGATGGATCACTCGCTGGCCTCGGAGCCCATTTGGAACCTACGGAGGGAGGCTGTGCTCTGCCCTAACTCCCGCCCCAGCTCTAGGGCGGCTGCCCAAGGACCGCCCTGGCTTTCCTCTGGGTGCCCTGAACTGTCACTCTCGGAAAAAAGAAAATTAAACCGATTGCCTATCTGCATTAGGTAGGAGAGACACGTAAGCAAAAGAAGTGCTGTCAAGAATGATTGTTTTGGAGTTTGACTTGCTTTTTCTAAAAAAAGAATTATGTATTTAATTTTGTTTATATGATTATTATTTTTAATTTGACCAGAGAGAGACTCAGAGAGAGAGGGGAAGTGAAAAAGCAAGTCAGGAGATCCAGGACTCGAACCTCGCTTTGCCATGCCACCTGCCCTCCTGAATTTGCCTTGCTTTTGTGAATACAGAGACAGACTCAAATTGCTCCAGAAAGCAATTTTGGAGTCGGGAGGGCAGAGGCTGCTTTTACTGCTCACTAGATGTTAGGAAATTCACCTACCAGCACTAGCAAAGGTCACTACGTCAATGGCATCCTCGTTCTGGGGGTGAATGTCACACCAGAGGCAGTGACGAGTTGTCAGTTGGCCAAAAAGTCCTGTCTACCTGGGATAAAATATAAGACAGCCAGGCAGGGCATCAGGGCCCACAGAGGTAGGGGCAAGCCCAGCGTCGGGGCAGACGGGGTCAGGGCAGCCGAAGGTCGGGTCCGGGGG
>NW_006159461.1:1343790-1393946 GCF_000334495.1 Tupaia belangeri chinensis | reverse complement strand
CGGGGCCGACCAGAGTCCTGGCAGTCAGAACCACCGCCCGCCCCAGCGCACTGTCTGCGGCAGTGGGACTCCTGAACTGGTCTTCATGGGCGACACCATCTATACAGTAAGAAGCCAGAGAAAGATCACAGCGAAACTCATGATCAGTTTTTATTCCTACCATACACCAAATGTACAGCACTGAACACAATATTGTTGCTTTGATGTAAGAAATATTAATTGTTTGGAGAAACAGTATACAAAGAAACTACTTCAAATTAAAAAAATGCATACATCATTGCCTTTTTGTGGTTTACAAAAGACCCAATTTACAGTATCAATCATTAACATAGTTGAAAAGAAAAAAAATTCAGTGCACATTACAAAACACATCAAGTACAAAGGAGGCAAATAAATAGATACTTCACAGAACATCCTGCTCCCACTAGGCAAAAACACAAATAAATTAACCTGAAGTCATAGTAAATTATAGTAATAAATAGATAGGTTGGTAAGAGATTTATTTTAAATTAAATAAAATATATACCAAACTTGTTAAAATACTTAGCAAATTAAACTTTTGTCTTTGTGATAAGTGAACTCAGTTGTATGCGTCCATGAAGTACCGTATAGCAAAATGTTTGCAAGTACGTAACTTTAATAGAAAATTTCGTTTGGTGTTCCATTTATAATAGACAGCACATATGGTAGCTCTTTTTTCTTTTTAAAATTGGTTTTTAAATAAACACCGTTCCTACCTAAGAACAGACATCTCGTTTGCACTAAGCTAAGATTCAAGAGTTCAAATGAACCCCAGACCGAAGAGAAGCCCCACTGAATGCATTACAATGAGCATGAGTTCATGGAAGTGCAATTACTGTTGTGGATCACTCTTCATTGTGCAGGTAACAGTAATAACAGTGGAATATATCACGCTGTGAATGCCATCACATTCAATCTAAATATCCATGAGGCTAATCAAAAATAAACACTTTAGTTATAGCACAGAAAATTAAGCCCACACCAAGTTCATGTGTACATTTACACAGAGGCACGTCTGCACATGAAATGTGTGTGCACACCAAAAAGGCAGTTTAGCTGGTTGTCTATACCTTTTCCTTAAAAAAAATAAATATAAAAAAACTTCTGAAATAATGCTTAACTACTTTACAATCCCTGAAATAGACATTGCCTTCACTATAGCAACTACTGAACTCGATCCATTCAGAAATTCAAGATTGCAGGCTCAATTTCATGTGTGGCTGTGTCCACAAGTGTTTGTGTGTGCGAATGTGCCCACGTTTGTGACTGGGTGTGTATACTACGTAGTGCTTGTAGTTCTACAGCAGGATTTTTTTAAAAAAGCAAATTGCATGTTATCTGGTTTCCTAAGGAGGGTGACAATGTTGCCAGTGTTGGAAGTAATCACTCAGATAAGAATAGCATTTAAAAAAAAAGGTGTTACTATTTTTCCATTCCTTTCCAGTCAACCCAGTAAGATAAATGCTATTTCAGGGGATATGGTATCTACAAAATTTTCCATTTGGATGTGTTTGTATTTGCTAAGTACAAATCTACACCAATATTGTCACTCGTATATTGTACCAACATATGCCAGGAAAACCTGGCTGGTCACACCAAGTCTTATTTCTCGTCTTGGGATAAGAGTTGCCAACTATCTGACGTGACTTGAAAAACAAACAGATAAATCTGCATCACTAAAAAAGCTATGTTTCTTTAAAACATTTCAAATAAATAATTCATATTAACTAAAACCATACAGCCAAGTGGAATGCTTGCTGATTGCTGTGTTTAATTATTGCTAACAAATTCTCAGCAGGCTGATTTCCAGCATCCTGTGCTTCAGTGAGTGCGCATTCCCCACTAGTGGGCGACATTTATCTTCTTATTCCTTCTGCACAGCTCACTGTACTGAAAACCCATTTATAAATACAAAAATCATTGGAAGAGGGAGGAAAGAAGTGTGCAATAAAAAATCAAACTCGACCATAGTGCAATCCTTAGACAAGGATTTCCTTCACACTTCCCGTGTTTTCATTTAAACCCAGCGAGATAGGTGATTTGAGAACAGCATTTCTACTTATTGGAAAATAAATTAATAAACACACTTGTAAAAATATGGCAGACTTCAAAATGCAGTTAAAAGATAAAAAACTCTCTGATTAGTAATAAATAAAATATAAAAATGTCACATTTATTTTACATATACTTTACAAAAAAAAGAGTGCAATGAAGAAATAAAAGAAAAAATACGAAAATAAATAAGATCTAATAATTGACTGCATTGCTTTTAATCCAAAGAGTCTATCATAGTTTTTCTTTTCTTTTTATGTCAGCTGGGGGGGAAATTAGTGCAATGTTGCAATTGTAAATACAGGTGCGGCAATCTCCAGGCCTTAGCAGTACGCGAACCCCTAACAGATCCATCTGGAGCTTACTGCTGTTGGTGATTTCTGCTGCCCCGCAGCGCCGCGATCCTACACATGGATACCCTTCACTGCCTGCTTGATACTTTCCAGTAGAGCTTTGCATTCCGGGGAATAGTCCCGTTCCAGGTTGCTGTACATGTCTGTGAGTGTATTTACATAAGCTTCAAAATTCTGCTCACTGATAGGTCCCTAAATGGAGACAAAACACATTGAGCCAATCACAACGGTTCAGGCGGAGTCAAAAGGAGGACCAAGCAACAGCGAATACTGGCGACCAGGAGTCTGGGAGGGAAGGCGAGGGTTCCTGTGGCTGCGGGAGTGTGGGGAGATGGAGCGAGTGTGCGTTGGGATTCATCTGTTCAGTCACGGGACTGATATGACTTGACTATACGGTATTTGGGGTCAACGTGGCCCCGTGTGAGGTACATATCTGAGCGCCGACACGGGCTGCTCAACCCTATCCTACTCCCCTTGGGAGGCGCCTGGGCGTCCACTGCTCACGCTCAGCACGGAAGTGACCCGTCTGCGGGAGGTGAACGCTGGTGAGGAGGGACGAAGGTTTGCTTGCTTGCGCCAAGTCATTCTTTAAATAGCACCAGGCTAGAGATTAAGGAATTTAACACTGGAGCAAGTTACTACCCAGCTGGGATGGAAATTTCCCTGCTTCATCCTCAGACACCTTTTTGTATCGTGGTGACATACCTTTTAAGGTTTCTCTGTCTCCTCGGGTAGAGTGTCAGATTAGAAGCCGGGATCTGCGCATCTCTTACTCTTACGTTTGCTACCCGTTTGCCTAGCGTGACGGCCCAAAGGGAGAGTCAGCTGATGCATGTCTGGGAAGGTGACAATGACCGGAAGGGTGTGTGCCTCCACTGGCTTCCGTGCCTCTCTTTACCCACTTTTTTCATTTAAAAATTTTTTTTAAATGTTGTCAAAAGGCCCATGTACTCACCAGAAAGACAGAGAGAGAGAGAGAGAGAAGGAAAAGCATCGCCCCCATGGGGGATGGTCACACTGCCATCCCTTCTCTGTCCCCTCCTATCAGGATTGAGTAGGCATGCCTAGTGTGTTTTTCAAGCTGCCGGGCCCAGGGTGTGGTCGGCCATGTCGGATCCAGCAGCCTTTACCACTAGGGCACAGGCTGGTCCCCTGTTTTTTTTTTAAGAAAGATTTTTGCTAGAAGGCATGTGCACTTGCCAGAGAGACAGAGAGAAGTCACCTCCAGGGAGGAGGGCCACGCCACAGTCCTTTCTCCTCCATTCTCCTCTTGGGATTTTGGGCGTGCATGCACATATACCCAGCATGAGGTTCAAGCTGCTGGGTCTGGAACTTGAACCACGGTCAACTACATGAGAGTCCAGCGACATAACCTAAATTACATCAAACTGCTGGTCCTGGCCCCCCACCTTGTTGAAAGCACTTATGTGACTTATATAGTGTCTTACATAGTTCACAAGGCACTTGAAAGAAAGGCATTTTAGAAGATCTGAATGCTATAAATATACAGAATGTTATCGTTATTTATGTTGCTGTTGTTATTTAGAAAGTAAGCTTTCTAGAGACCAGCAGATGACCCAGTGGTTATGTCACTGGACTCCACATAGATGACTGTGGTTTGAGTCCTGGACCCAATCACGCTGGCATGTGTGCGTGCGTGCCCAAGATCCCAGAAGGAGAATGAAGGAGAAGGGATTGCGGCATGGCTTTCCCCAGGGGAGGTGACTTCTCACTTTCTCTCTCACTGTCTCTGTCTCTCTCTCAGGGTGAGCTCATGTGCCCTAAGGCAAAAATGTCTTCAAAAAAAAGAAACTTTTCTAAACGAGCAGGTCATCTGAGTGTGCTCAGCCAACTCCCGATGTAAACTGTTAGCACTGTCTAGTCAAGATGTCCCGTTCCCTTCAGTTTCTGCATCTGCCATGTCACGTGTCCGTTAGAGAATCAACTATGGGACTAGACCCTGGTGACAGAAAGGAGAAAGGCCCCGCCTGGCTCTTCCTGGCTCTGGAAACCCTAAAAATCACCACTAGTGTGCCCTGTGTGGTAACTGGACAGAGACAATTTATCCTATACGGTACCTATTCTTTTTAATGGCACTGGTGAAGAAATGATTGGAAGTACACATTCGAAGTACAAATTAAACAAACATCAATGAATAAACTCGCGATGATACCCAGTGACTGCCTGGTCCTGGCCATTACTTCCCTTGTGCCCATCATTACAGGGTTGTTCTTGTTCCCGAGACCCACACTTGGAATGGCTTCCGGGAGGGCTCCGTGCGGGAGGCCGGGTAGACTGAGGAGCTCCTGGTAAGTGAAGCCAGCCGCACCTGCTTCACTACACTGCTGTCTGCTGAGCCGTCGTACGCAATTGGCAGCTTTAGGAACCTTAGTCTAAGAGTGTGGGCCCTTAGGAAACGAAACCTTTGACAATGGAGCCCTCCCTGTACAGATTTATTTCCTCTTACGATAACGTAATGGAAGCTCATTTTCTAGGGGTTCTAAATAGCTGCATACCTAAGATACACGCTTAGATGTTGGAAAGAGGGTGCCCGCTCCCCCGGGTGCTTTATGTGACTGAGGAGTACGGGAGTATGAAGTCTGCTCTTCACGCTTTAGCATACAGAAAAGTATCACGTCTCCTGGGACTTAAACTGTTTTTTTTTTCTCTATCTCTTTTTAAAAAGTTTTTTTCTAGTTCTGGAGTTGGGTGAGTGATACCAACGGCTGGATCTCAGAGTTGGCCACCCAGAAAAGCTTCTACTTGCAAATCTGTTTCTTTTTGTTAATTGCCAGAGGCGTGTGCACGCACCAGAGAGAGACGGGGGGGAAGCACCCCGCAATGGGACGTGGTCACACGCAATCCCTTCTCTTCGATTTCTCCCTCCTTGGGATTCGGAACACACACGTGCAGCCCTGGGGTGTTTCTCACACCACCGAGGCCTACATTCAAATTACAATCAGCCAGCTGTGCGGGGTGCATGCAGCCCCCCCGTCACCACTCGCCCAGGGGCCCGGCCTGCAGATATATTTTCAGCAGGGGAGTTTTGACTTCAAGTTTTTAGATTACATTAACAACAAGCTTCAAATACATCTTTAGCTCTCTAAGTGATCTTGGCCTTTAAATAAAATCCTTGATCTTCATATAATTTAAATATGAGGAGATTCAAAAAGCTTACAGAAAATGTGGATTATGAACAAGTATGCAAGGATTTCAATTTTTTTTTTTTTGCACCGAAATAAACTACTTTACTTCCACTTTCCATGAACTTTTTGAAGCCCCGCCCCCAGCCCCTGTCTGTGGGTCGGGTCTACCATGTTCCCAGAGAGGGCGCTGTCTGGGAGTGGAGTGAGAGCACGTAGAGACCGTGCTGAGCCTGTGGCCGCTGTCAGCCCCTCGGAGCTGAGTGCCCCGGGCTGGCGGCCGTGCAGGGGGCTGCCGGCGGTGCTGCAGACGCGGGCTCTCAGCAGCGAAGGTCCGGCCTTGGACTCACCATCTGCGGCAGCTGGATGTCGGCGAGGCTGGAGATGAGCGCCTGGCTCAGGCCGGCCAGCTCCTTCAGCAGGCTCTCGTTGTTCTGCTCGATCAGCTTGTTCTCCTCCTCGATGGTCTTCAGGTTGCTCTCCATAGACGTGATCTGAAATGGAAAGGATGTGGAAATGGGAGCGTGGTGGGGGGGTGAGGGAGTGTCTTCAAAAAGTTCCGGAAAATGAGCTTTTGAAAAAAGTGCATAGATTTCAAAACATGTTTGCGCCAAAATAAGCCCTTACTTTCTCTTTTCCACAAACGTCTTGAAGTCCCTTTGTACAAAAAGAACACTGCATCCACTGAAGACTACTCTGCAGCGTCTTCACAGAACTGCAACCTGCCTGATCACGCTCACTGAATCCCCTTCCCAAGTGTGTTCAGCCAGACTTCTCCTGCCTGCAGACGCAGCTTCTCCACGCGGCTATGGATGAACATCTTGCGCTCAGTATGCCCTGAAACACACTTCCATTGCCTGCCCCTTCACCCACGGTCTCTCCTCCCAGCTGAGGGCATCTCCAGCGCGGCTCAGACCCCTGCACTCCTGGGTAGAGGGCAGGTAGGGCTCTAAATCCTGAGCACCTCTCAGAGTGTCCGTAAAGGGCCCACTGTCCTTCTGTACCCGCCCTGCTGCCACAGAGCCCAGCCACCAGCATAGCTGCACCTGCCCGAATCCCAGGCACCTGTGCTCAGCCCTTCCTCAGTACAGACACCAGGATGAATTTCCTTCTCTTTAATTTAGCAGTTTTTACGTATGTATGTATGTATGTATGTATGTTTATTTGCCATAGGGCTTGTGTGCTTGCTGGTGGAAAACAGAGAAAGACAGAGAGAAGGAAAATGAGAAACCACTGCCTGGGGCGTGTGCATACATGCCATGCTGCATTCTCTTCCCTCCATTCTCCTCTTGGGATTTGAGGCATGCATGCACACACTCCCAGGTGATTTTTCAAGCTGCTGGGTCCGGGACTCAGACCGCTGCCAGTCACCTGCTGGCCCCTGGAATGGATTTCTTAAAATACAAGTCAGAGGCTCAGGCTGCTCAGGAACCCACGGGGTAGGCGGCTGGGGAGGGTGGCCCTGGATGAGGGGCTGTGGTGGCACGCGGAGACTCTGTGTGGTGGCTACAGGGCTGATAGAAACTACTGAATTTCCTGTGGAAGCGAAGTAGAAGTTCACAGGAACATAACGGATGGAGAGGAGGAGACGAGTGGTGGCTGTGAAGGCCCTGATGTCAAACCCTGTCTTCAGATGGTCACGGATTGACTGTAAAGAGATCATGGACTGACATCGGGAACAGTGAAGGCCACAGTGAGAGGCCCAGGCCAGCTCGCTGAGGACGGAGCAAGGAGGTGCGTTTTAAAGCGACCCCTTCATGACCCTTTCACCTATGCTACCAGAAGTGCACATGTTTTCCTGCAAGGCTTGCCACACTAACAGCTCCACTGAGATTCCGTATCCCCAGCAGCACCTGGAAGGCACTAGAATCTCTAATGGCTGCACACTTCCTAGATTGCTAATAAGTTATAATAGGGGCTGGCAGGTGGCGTACTGCTTAAGGGCCCTGTACTCCCATATGACCAACGACGGTTTGAGTCCTGGACCTGATTGCTTGCTTTCTCACTTTCTCTCTTGCTATATCCCTCTCTGGTCAAATGAAAATAAATACAATTAAAATAATATAATTCTTTAAAACAAGTTATAATAAACTGTTAACATTTTTTCAGTATTTAACATTGTAGTTCAGTCAGTAATTTTTTTCATATTTAGGATGTTGCTTGCATGCACTTGAAGTATAAAAGTTTCTTGCAAAGCTGATTATCTTGTTTCTTTGCATAGCAATCAGAGTTGAATTTGTTTGCTACATCAACAAATTAAGGATGTTTTCACGAACTGAGGAATAAACAAGTATGCCAATTTGTAGGTGGTTTTGCCTTATCCTTTGGATGTAACTTGTAACATTAGAGCAAGGGTGACATAGTAAATGAGGAAATTTAGGAATAAATGAACATGTTCTACAGGTAAATAATGGGGCTAAGTATTTTTATGTTTCTAGTATTTTTTTTTTCAAACCTATTCTGATCTTATAGTCACAATTAGAATTACTAGGTTATGCAAATATTGCATTATAAACATGTTTGTATTAATAACAGCCAAAATACTGATTTTTTTTTAAAGGAGATTTTTGCTTATAGGGCATGTGCACTCACCAGAGAGACAGAGACAGAAAGCGAGATATCATCCCCGCAGGGGGGTGGCCACACCACAATCCCTTCTCCAATCTCTTCCCGGGATCTTGGGCATGTACACACATGCACCCAATGTGAGTTTCAAGCCTCCAGGCCCAGGACTCAAGCCATGGTTAGTCATGTGGAAATCCAGTGATGTAACCATTACGCTATCTGCTAGTCCCCCAAATACTGATCTTATATAACTCTCAGAGAATAAGAGTTGACGTTTCTTACGAGTCTTTTGATAAACTGCAGTATTGTTTATGTTTTTCTTTTTGTTTATTGCTACAACTTAAGAACTTGATTTCAAAGCCATTTTGGAAGGTTACTAGGTAGAGCTTTCAGAGCAGTAACTACCTGAACTGCAGCCCCGTGGTTTGCAAGTAAGCTACATGGCCTAGGAGTGCTTGTGCACTATGCATGTGGGGCGAGTCAAAGTGCTGTACTTTCACTGCCTGCAAAACTTCCTTTGCAATTTTCATTCTTCCTTCATAGTCCCTTTTTGTGATTAAACTTATGATTGCTTAAATATGTTTTAAAAGACTCACTATAAATTTTTCCAGATCTTAAAGGCTAGACTTTTCTGAACAATCTTCTGCCACTCAACTGGAATATTATAAAAACATGGAGAGTGAAAATCTTATATAACACTCTTAGACATAGTACACTAGTTATCTTCTGTTAATTAAATATGTCCCAATAAATATGATACTCATAATTAGTGGATCTTCTGAAATCAGACTCATTAAGGAGTCATTGAGCTATCTTATCAAGCAGCCAAAAAGCATCTGACAGGTTGTGGCAGAGTCCCCCTGCTTAGGCGTGGGAACAGCAGCGCTGGAGCTGGGTTCAGTAATGCCTCCATTTCAGAAAGAGAACAAAGCTCTCATGACAGGGTCTATAACCTTCAGTTTATTTATTTATTATAATCTTCCGTTTATTTCTTCAAGACTGACTTAATGTGGACCAGTTTTTCTGAGAACTGCAATGACCATAAAATAATTTTTGCTCTTAGAAAAATCTAAATATTGTACTTCCCAGTTTGAAAGTAGTGCAATATAAATCACATATTTTCAGTCACTTAAGACATGCTGGTGCCTATTTTAGTATAGAAGATTATTTACCAAGTATAAGAATTATATTCTGCTACTTGGTGACAGATGCCAATTATAAACCTAAATGACATTTCAAAAGTCGACAGCTGGAGTGGGAACCAGCAGTTAGCGTAATGGCTATGTCGCTGGACTCCCACGTAGTCAACTGTGGTTCGCGTCCCAGACCAGGTGGCTTAAAACTCACGCCGGGCGCGTGTGCGTGCGTGCTCAAGATCCTGAGAGGAGAATGGAGGAGAAGGGATTGCGGCGTGACCATCCCCCCTGGGGGGTGATTTCTCGCTTTCTGTCTCTATGTCTCTCTCTGTCTGTCTGGCGAGCGCACGCGCCCTATAGAGAAAACCTCTCCAAAAAAAAAAAAAAAAAAAATCGACAGCTGGGAAGAAAGCTCACCTTGGATACGTTTTTGTAGGCTACTTGGTGTGCCGTGTCTAGAAGTAACGTTAAGACATTGAGGTCAAACTGAAACAATGATTAGGGAACCCTGTGTGTCTTGCAGCAAAGTGTATGTGCTGTCAACAGAGGCTGTACGACTGGCAGGCTAGAAAACACATAGGTCAGAGTGCGAGTCAGACGTGACCTTGCTACGCCTGGGTGCCAACTCCCACAACCATGCCGTGTTCGTTCAGAACGAGAACCGAGGTCGCCCCAGGAACAGCGCTGTCACCTCCGGACTGTCCTTCGGCCCAGCTCACTGGGGCAGCCACGCTCTCTACAGTGCTCCTCAGACCCCCTCTCAGGACTCCAGGCTTTGCAGTGGCTGTTTCCTTTCTCTGTGAAATGTCCGTTCCCCAGTCTGTTTGGCTAACTTCACTCCTCCAGTCTTGGCTGACATGTTTCCTTCTCTGGGAGGGCCTGGTATCCTAGTTAATGTGTGTGTCTGTGTGTGTGTGTGTGTGTTTTAAACGACTTTTTAAAAAGGCCTATTTAGGGGCCAGCAGATAGTGTAATGGCTACTTAGTCGACCATGGTTCGAGTCCCAGACCCGGTGGCTTAAACTCATGCCGGGCGCGTGTGCGTGTGTGCCCAAGATCCTGCGAGGAGAATAGAGGAGAAGGGATTGCAGCATGGCCATACCCCCTGGGGGTGATTTCTCGCTTTCTGTCTCTCTGTCTCTCTCTGGGGAGTACACGCACCCTATAGCAAAAACCTCTCTACCCCAGAAAAGTCCTATTTCTCCCCTCCATGTGTGAGAGGAAGCAAGAAAAGAACCCCAACAGGGTCTTTTTTTTTTTTTTTTTGGAGAGGTTTTCGCTACAGGGCGCGTGCGCTCGCCAGACAGACAGAGACATAGAGACAGAAAGCGAGAAATCACCCCCCATGGGGGATTGTCACGCCGCAATCCCTTCTCCTCCATTCTCCTCTCGGGATCTTGGGCACGCACGCACACGCGCCCGGCGTGAGATTTAAGCCACCGGGTCCGGGACGTGAACCGCGGTCGACTACGTGGGAGTCCAGCGACATAGCCATTACGCTAACTGCTGGTTCCCAAAACCCCAACAGGGTCTTGACACCCTGATCCAGCCCAGCCTGCAGTCAGCTATGGGCGTGCACATGGCCAGAATACGCAGCAAGGCCTCCGGACCTGAGCTGGGAGCTCCCATGTGAGACCGTCTCACAGTGTCCTGCCCTGCTGTGGCACCACCCCCTGGCCCTTGTCCTATTTAGTACTGACTCACCCCTTCAAGCATACATCCTCATCCATTTGTGATTGTTTTGGTAATTGTCTGCCTCCCTGTTCTAGACTTCAAGCCCCATGAGGACGAGGCTTGTGGCTGTCAGGATGAATTCTCTTCATTTCTATTCCAAACTCAAGCTCTGTTTTGTGGCCCTGCCGTGAAGGGAGCACTGTGTCAATGGTGCTACGGTAAGGAAAGAAAACCCAATGGCATTTCAGATGGAGTACAACTCGTCTTCAGTACGGGGCGTAAGAACGTGTGGGCGAGTCGGTACCCGTCATGGAATACGAGTCCTGCCCTTCAGGGGGAGAGAGGGAGTCCAGCAAACTCTCCAACGTAATTGTCTCACTCTGCGTTGCCATGGAGTGATTATCAAAGTTTAAAAACCTTGGCCTGAACTTGGACATCAAATTGGATACATTTATTCAAGGAATGAGCAGACATTACAAAAGAGGATGCAGAACTGAGAACTTTTGGTGGTAAAGAATATATTCAAGGGCCAGCCAGGTGGCACGGTGGTTAAGGCAGCTGGATTCCAAATGGCCGCCTGTGGAGTTTGAATCCCAGCCCCAGCAGCTTAAACACACACCAGGTAGTTGTGTGTGTGCGTGCGCGCTGTGCCCCAAATCACAAGACGAGAGTGGAGGAGAAGGGATTGTGGCGTGGTCATTCCCTGGGGGAACAGGCAGATGCTTTCTCATTTTCCCTCTCTCCCGCCCTGTATCCCCTGTGAGCACAAGTCCCCTGTGCAGATTGAAAGAAAGAAAATATTTTTTAAAAATGTTCAGTAAGATCCGTTTCTCACAGACACTGATACTGGTATTCTAGAACAATTAAATTTAACTGTTGATATGTTTTACTTGCATTTTGAATAAAACTTAGGACTCTCACCTTCCCACCACAAATTTCGCTAAAGCACTCGGGCTGCACAGGACTCTCTGACTGGAGGGCGATGTCCTTCAGTGGCTCAGAGAAACCTTAGATGCATCCCAGGTGAGGACGTGAGCAGCTGACCACAGCCGCGAGTCCACCACCAGGGAAGGCCCACCCACTCAGGTTTTCACAGTGACTGATCCGAAAACAGCGCGTTCACTCCAAGGTGGTAGTATAGTGTCAGACACAAAGTTTAGGAAGTTCAATATTTTGCATCCACTAAAATATTATGACTACTTTAAAGATAACTAATTACTTTTTTTTCTTTTTTTTTTTTTACCTGGGTCTGAAGTTTCATCATATCTGCTTCAATTTTAAGGTTGGATTCATTCAGTTCCTTTATTTCTTCATCCAAATGCCTAATTTCTTCATCACTCTCTATACCTATAAAGAATCAGACTGTCTTAGGGCACATGAAACACACGAGGCTAAGACACAGAGGTGCCATTTCACATTGAATTTATGTTTGGTAACTGATGCAAGACTTTAATTTGAAGTGTGTTTACCAAAGCCACACAAATCCAGGAGTTCTGAAAAAGTGACAGGAAGTCTGAGGTTCTACTCCTTTGGAATAGAACATAAAGGAGGGGAGTAGACAGGTGACACAGTAACGTAGCGAGTAATGCCCCATGTGCTGCTAGACACGCTCGCACACGCGCTCTCACTCACGCCTCCCTGTCCTGCGGGCACCTTTCCCTCTGCCCCTTTCTTGAAAGAGATTTTTGCTATAGGGCGCGTGCACTCGCTGGAGAGCTAGAGAAAGGTGGAGAGAGAGAAAGCGAGTGAGAAATCACCTCCTGGGGAGGTGGCCATGCCACACTCCCTTCTCCTCCATTTTCCTCTCGGGATTTTGGGCATGCACGTGCATGCACACGCACTTGGCATAAGTTTCAAGCCAGAGCTAGAGAAAGGTGGAGAGAGAGAAAGCGAGTGAGAAATCACCTCCTGGGGAGGTGGCCATGCCACACTCCCTTCTCCTCCATTTTCCTCTCGGGATTTTGGGCATGCACGTGCATGCACACGCACTTGGCATAAGTTTCAAGCCACCAGGTCTGGGACTCGAACTGTGGTTGGCACACCACCTGCTGGCCCCCACTCTGCTCTTTCACATATGAATGCAGTGAACCTCAGAGACTTAAATGAGGCTTCAGAAATCACCGGAGGAAGCTCAATAGCCTGCCTGCTCTGGGTGAGCCCCTCAAATTCATGTGTGGAGACTTGGCTGTGATGGTATGAAGAGGAAATGTATTATCTTTATGGTGTTAAAAGACAGATTAAGTAATTCGTGTGGGATCTACATGATTGACTTCTGTTTTTTTTTTTTTTCCCTCAAATTGCTATAGTGTGTGTGCTTGTCAGAGAGAGAGAGAGAGGGAGGGAGGGAGAAGGCATCCCCCAATGGGGTATGGTCATGCTATAGTCCCTTCTCCTCCATTACTCTATTCCGTCAGGATTTGGGGCACGCATGTACATGTGCCCCACTCAGACTGTGGTTGTCCACATGGGGTCTGGCTTCCCTTAACCACTAGGCTGTAGAACCAGCCCAAATCAAGGTGGGTTTATAGGAAGAGGAAAAGGGACAGACAGACACACGGATGCACACCATGCTCTCTTGCCCTCTGCCATGTCATGGTGTGGCCAGAAGACCCCACCTGGGTTGGTCTCTGGACCTCGGACCTCCAAAAAGTGACTTGAATCAACCTCTGTTTAAATATTACTCAGTTCAGATAGCTTTTCTTATTAGCAATGGAACAGACTAGAATACTGCCCAAGTTCACGTTCAGAGGCAGAGCAACGCCCCATCACGTCCCTCGTACACAACGCGGCCCGGCAGGAGGACGTGGGTGGTGCCGAGTAGTTAATATCTGCTTAGCTGAGTTGGCCCTGAAGTCCCACGACCGCTGCTGAGCTGGGATGACAGCCTGCGAGTCAGAGTCCGCACTCACAGTAGGACTGTCTCCAGGGTGAGGGCGAGAGACAAATGGAACATGGAAGTTGAACGCTGGCCTTGGCTCTTGTTCTTGAATTTGGGTGACTAGTTAAACTTCTCTGTGCTTCAGTTTTTTGTTTTGAAAAATAGGGATACTATCTATGTTGTGAAAACGAATGCAATTAAAGCCAAGGACACAGAACACATGGCAAGCTCTCGAGTGGGAGTTATCGTCCCATCATTATTTTATAGAGGGGTCTGAGTATTTTTAAAGAATTTAAGAAGCTGAGGAAGGTGGTTGATATTAAGGACACCAGAAGGGGGACCGAAGGTAATTTGTTGGCAGATTTTGTGAGACTCATGAAGACTCGAAGTAGGGAATGAAGGCAGGGAGGAGGGCATGATGGGTGCCGTTTCTGCTGGAGCAGGTGGGAGGCGCTAGAGAGGTCTCTGTGATGGGGGTGACTTGGGGGCTGCAACTTGCAGCTGGATGGTTGAGAGTGGACCTTTGACTAAGTCACAGATGTGTGACAAGACTCTCTGAGTGAGAGAGCCTGGGTGCTTGCTCCTGGGATCCAGTTAGGATTACGTTTTCCTGACGCCCAGTGTCAGTGAAGACACTCAGGTCTCTCCATCAAGACGGAGCCATGTGGAAGATGCTTAGTAACGCGAGAGGCGTGGTGCTCATGGGGACATACGATCACGAAATTGGCCCTCAGACAAGGAGGAGCAGAGCAGCGCCTAGTACAGAGCAGGCTCCTCATACTCTCATGGAGATGGTGAATGAGCAAACGAATGTTTATGTATTAATTCTGGGACTCGGGGAGCCACAGGATCACATTCAATCTCTTCGCAGTTCTTCTCATGAATACATTTCCTCATCTACTTGGGCCAAGACACCACCAAACTTGTCTCATCACGATCCAAGGAACCCCTCTTCTTTCTCTTTCTCAGTAGAGCACCTGACTATTGTGTGGAGATGAGACAGATTCTGACTCTGACTCTGAGCTCCCAAATATTGCCTCATTCCATCCTTCGAGAAAACCACGGGTAGACATGCTCATTACCTTATTTCCTGGGCAGGTGGCTGAGGTGGAACCTAGCCCTAAGCCCTCTGGCTGCAGAATCTGTTCCCTCAGCTAGTACATTGCTACCTTTACTCACAGACTCTCTGCTCGGGCAGTGTTGGTAAAACGCACGGGCTGATACTCCTCACAGGCATACCGGTAGGAGGTTGCCGGGCTAACTAGGTATTCCGGCTGATCAGGGAAACCACTCAGACTCCACTAAATATTATACTGGACTCATCAGTGACCTTATTTCTATAGAGAGTCTATTTGTTTCTTTTTAAAATTTTGCTAGAGGGCACGTTAGTAGGAGAGAGACAGAGAGGGCGGAGAGACAGAAAGTGTTTCCTTAGGAAGTGATCCTGTCTCCTCCATGATCCCGTCTCCTCCATTCCTCCATCCTCTCAGGATTTGAAGCACACATACACGCCTGACATATTTTAAGCCACCAGGTCCAGGACTTGAACCATAAGGCCACACATGTGGGATTCAGCTTTTGTAACCACTAGGCCATGGCCAATCCAGAATCTACTAAAAGCAAGAAAATATGCTTTATTTTGATTCACTAGTTTAAATTTTTATTTGGCATTATTCTGTGCCTAATTTGCATAATTAGACATAATGTAATTTATAACATACCAGGAAAATTAAATACACACAGAAATAAGAGTTCAAAAACTAAGAAAATGGCCAACTTAATAGTAGGGACAAGTCTGGAGTTGAACATTATATGCCAGAATTTAATCGGGAAGATTGAATCACAACAGAAAATAGGTTAAGTACATGAGACTGAACTGGTGAAACAACATTTTATGACTTTAGACTAAAACAGTGCTGATGTTCTTCTAGGCTTTGTCGTCCAGTTTTAAGGATTTTTGTCCTGTCTTGGCCAGTCAATAGGTTCATGTACCTACCATTTGAACAGAATTCTAACCTGTTTCCTGGCGTTAAGTTTTAAGCAAAGTTCCTTAGCATTTCTTTGATTTATTAAAGTTAAAACTGCTTTTCTTGAAATTACCAGCTGAACTTGCTATTGAAAGTAGTTAGATTATATAAGAAATTGTGTGATCAACAAAATGTGGGGGAAAAAGGAATGGCAAACAACCATAGACACCAGAGATGGTGTGGGAGGAGGGTGGGAAAGGGCAGAGGGTCAGAAACGGGGTAAAAAAAAATTATATATATATATATGCATAATTTTATATATGTGTGTGTGTGTATATATATGTGTGTGTGTGTGTATAGAAATGGAAAATTATTGATGCTAAGATGCATGATTAAGCCACTATAGAGTATATTCTGGGTGGGAAATCACATTTTGTATGCTGTGATGATGCTTAGGGAATGAACGTAAATTAATTAATTAAAAAAAGGTTCAGAAAAAAAGTTCATGGAAAAACGTGTAATGGGAAAACTATGTATGAATTTCAAAGTTTTTGTACCAAAATAAATTCATACGTTAATTGTAAAATAAATAAATAAATGTTTCAGAAAAAAATTGCTACCACACAAAAAATTTATAATGCCATTTCTTTATATTCTATATAATCGTACGAGTGATGTGTATGCCTGAATCTAGCGTGCATGTACTCAGCTTATAAGGGGCTTTCAGTTTTTTCATGTTACGCAAACAAAATAATTCTATTATATTTCAAACAAATTCTATCATATTTCTTGAGTAACTATTTTTAGATTGGATTTACAGACTAAAACTTTGCTTCTTTTTTACTTAGGAAAAGGTGAGTTGATGCAAATTTGACTAGTTGGTTAAATTTGGTTAAGAGCGTTAATACCCAGAAGGGATGCTGGATCACAGCTTTCAGAACACACTGTCCTGTCAATGGAAAGACCTGGAAGGAGCTCCTCCGAGTGAGAATGTGTGCCCAGGCCAGCCTCACAGCCTCACTTGTTCCCTCCCTGCACAGGAGACAGGCATTGTCTCCTGTACTGATGACCTAGTTTTATCATAAGGACTAGAGGTAGTCTTAAAAAAAAATGGCTGACAGATGGCATGGTCGTTAAGGTGCTGGGTCCCACATGGCCGACTGCGTGGTCAGAGTCCCTGTGCTGTTCAAGCCCTTGCAGCTTGCAAAACACTCCGGTGCGCGCGTGTGTGTGTGTGTGCCCAAAATCCCAAGGGGAGAATGGAGGAGAGGGGACTGTGGTGTGGGCCTCCCCTCTGAGTGTCCCCTCACTTTCCCTCCATCTTTGTCTCGCTCCAGTGAGTGCACATGCCTATAACGAAAAACTAAAATAATAAAAAAATAGTTTGGCAATTATGGCAAAGATGGAGAACTAAAGATCACTTCTTCTAAAGTCAATGTAAACTTTCTTTCGGTAGTTTGACTGGTTCTAGTCCTTGAAACGTAACTAATTCAACTAATTATGACAGTGCTTTGTACCTAGTGAAACTGAATGTACCTACGAGGTTAAAGCCACATGTGCTTTGTGTTTTACTGTGATTTTATTTTTTTTAAACAGGAGAAAGTGTCACTTCATGTCTGCTTTAAAGGTCATCCAGGGAACAATGACCGTGGTGGGGGCCCCGAGCACTGTCAGAGCAGACCCCGAATCCCTTTAGGTCCTCCTTCACTCCCCGCTGACCAAGGACCTGAACGCAGCGGGTTTTCCTTCATGCAGTCATCGTCAGTCTTAAGCCTACCCTCTTAGATCGTACACACAGGCACTGTCCAGCTCCCTGGGTGCCCGGAGTAGCTGCACCCTGACACTGGCCAACAATGTGACCCGCCTCCTGCAGCTCTGCATGCTTTGAGAGCTCAGCAGATGCTGGGTTTGTAATGGGGGCCCTGTGAAGGGTACACGGTTGGTCCAGCTGCTCCCAGGGAGCTGCGAACGTCCATGGTGGCTCAGACAGGCCGTGAGGCTCACCAGCCCCAGCTCACCGGCTCTGGTACACCGGCCCTGGCTCACCGGCCCTGGCTCACAGTCCCCGGGAGGCTCCATCATCATATAACGTAATTCCACCAGCCACCAGAATACTGGATATCACCAGGAGTAGCCCCGTGGGGGACATATTTAGAGTACAGGTTGCTGGCGTTTCCATCATGAGGACTCATAGGAAATGTTCTCCTCATGGCCTCAGTTCCAGAAAGAGCTTTGCTCGGAATTCACTTACTAGTGTGTGGTTCTCATGGGCATTGGCTTCTAAAGAGCAGAGTCACATTTGGACCCTGGATTCCCCAGTGAGGACTGGCTGGCGTGGCACGCATTGTCAGGGGCCTCTGGCTTGTCCCCTCACACTTTCTATCTGTGATGTTCTTTGTCTCATGTTTAAAATTAATTTTTAAAATTTTAGGTAACTTCACCCATTTGATACTATTTAAAATAAAGTGATATGTGAATAAGTACATATTAAATGGTGGAATCGTACTGAACATGTAAGAAGATGCACTCGAGGAGAGGGGACATTTCTGAGGAATAGTTGGAGCACCTGCAGGAAGGACAGAGGCTGCAGCCTGTCCCCACACCCAGGGCTTTCTTTCCCACTCTCCTTCCGTGTCAGCCCCCCATGTCTCTGGGCAGCGTGTTCCCATGGAGTAGGGATCGCCCCCAAGGACCAGGACACAGTGGATGAAAACCTGTGAGGAAAGCAGGTAGCTCCGAGGTCCCTCCCTTGCTCGGTGTCAGTCCTTTAAAACCCACACGCATAAGCTGAAGGCCGAGCAAAGCTTTCTGAGAAGTGACCACAGCTCAGAGTCCCAGCTCAGGCTGGCCAAAGCCTCGTGGTTAAGGAAGCAGATCCCACATAACCAGCTGCGGTTTGAATCCTGGCCCTGGCGGCCTGAAAACCACACCAGGTGCCTGGGCAGGCACGTCTCCGATCCCAGCAGGACGGACAGAGGAGGAGACGAGGTTGAGGCGTGACCATCCCCCACGGGGAGCTTTCTCCTCTCTCTCTCTGGTGAGTGTATGCACTCTTTGGCAATTAAAGAAGCCCCCAGGTCAATTCTAGCCGTGTGCCAAAGACAGCATGGCATGAACACCATGAGCACAGCCCCTGCTCTGCTGCCTCGCGGCCACGTCACCACCACGCTGGGGGAACGCGACACCATGCTGGCTAGAAATCTTAAGGGAAGCATTAGCGACCCCAAGGAGCATCGAGGGGTCCAGACAGAAAGAGGAAACCGTGGATCTCAGCTTTATCATCTAAAATAATTACTTTATTTAACTTAATGCATTTACTTATTCTTTAATTTGGCCAGTGAGGGGGAGAGAGAGAGAGAGAGAGAGAGAGAGAGAAAGCGAGAAAGCAAGCCACCAGGTCCAGGACTCTACCCAAGATTTATGAGTCCAGCACCCTAACCACCATGCCACCTGCCGGCCCCAATCTTAGCTTTGATGAGGGATCCATGTGAGGGAGACACGTAAGGAAGTGCCCACGTAGGTGTAGACATAGATGAGAAATGTAAGTCACCCAGAATCACTATAAAAATATTACCATGAGGCCCAACTGCAGTAGCAGCTCAGCAGACTGAGGCCGCTGGGGAGAGCCGGGCGCAATTCCTAGCCCCGAAAAGCCAGGCTCAGGCCAAGGACCTGTGGTCCCAGATACTCTGGAGGCTGAGGCAGGAGGATCGACACAGGGCAAGACCTGTCTGAGAACCCCTGCAGGCCCCGTGAACATCACTTCAAACATAGAAGCACAGAGTTTAAGATTTCAAATATAGAAGCCCGTCTCACACTCCCACCAGGAAAACACTCACACGCACACACACGCGTGTGCACACGAGAGAAGCCACCAGTGCGAAGGCCGAGGGACACGAGTGCTGATGCAGCTCAGTCTGGCTACGCCGTGCCGACTAGTCTGCTGCAGAGCCTTAGACGGTAAGAAAGGAGCCAAGGTGGCTTTGCTTTGCCTTATAGATGTGGCTTTAGTTCAAACCTGAGGAAATCGTTCTTCTTGGGTGTTAGTATTTCCCTTGGAGAGTAGACAGCTGCTGCTCAGAATGCTCAGGGGGTTGGCTGCAGGGCCCTCCAAAAGGAAGGGCCTGAAGATGCACGTACCAGGCATGTCTCCTGCAGCCTCCCCCGAGCACCCCTATGTACCTGGCTATGTAAACGGCATACCGTGGGGTTCCGGAACAGTGAGCAGAAACAGTCTGCCGTGTTCAGAGCAGGTACAACCACATGCTTTTCAAGGACTTTTGGTGCCCAGGTGGATGGGCTTGTGGCTACGGGTCCCTCAGATACAGAAGCAGAGAATACAGCGCGGCTGTGGAGGGCCAACCGGGCGCTGCGTGGAGCTTTCTGGGAGGCCATGGTTTGACCTGGAGACGGTGACCCCGCCCGAGCTCTTACCCCCACTAGCTTTGAGCTTGATGGTCATTAGTTCTTCCGAGACTTTCCCCTTTTTGATGGCTTGTGCATTGAGAGGGCATCCGGACAAGCTGCAAAAACAGAAATCACGTCCATGTGCAAAAGGTGTATTATAATTTCCTATAGACATTTCTACGTTATTCGCTAGTTATTTATATGTTTTTGTCTGGCTACTGACTGCATTAACCCATAATCCTATTACAAAAGGTAACCAAAAATATCCGTTAAAGCAAAGGCAAAAGGCCCTTAAGTACCGAAAAAGGTTTTTTTTTTCTTTTCCTTAAGTCAAAGCACACATGGTTACTGCTGAATCGCGGCCACGATCTAATTCATACTCAGATGCTACTCACATAGATCTCTTCACTCAGCAGCAGTTTCTTTTCTTTCTTTCTTTCTTTTTTTTTTTTTCGCTATAGGGCGCGTGCGCTCGCCAGACAGACAGAGAGAGACATAGAGACAGAAAGCGAGAAATCACCCCCCAGGGGGGATGGTCACGCCGCAATCCCTTCTCCTCCATTCTCTTCTTGGGATCTTGGGCACGCACGCACACGCGCCCGGCGTGAGTTTTAAGCCACCGGGTCTGGGACACGAACCGCAGTCGACTACGTGGGAGTCCAGCGACATAGCCATTACGCTAACTGTTGGTTCCCATCAACAGTTTATTTTCTGTAAACACTAAAGTGCGCATACGTATTTTGAATAAAAATTGTTCCCAATTAGTCGTTTATTTTTTTTAATTGCCAGAGGGCACATGTGCTTATGGGATAGACAGTGAGGGGAGAGAGAGAGAGAAAGAGAGAGAGAGAGAAAAATCCCTCACGAGGGATGGTCGCTCGACAAGCTCTTCTCTTTTCTTCCTCCTTTCAAGATTTTGGGGGCATATACACACAGGTTTTCAAGCTTCTGGGTCTGAGACTTGAACCGTCCAGTCTGCCATGTGGGATCCAGCTGCCTTAACCACCATGCCACTGGCTGGCCCTCACTTTTCACAATCCTGGGAAAGCAGATTTCAACCCTTCCTGTCTTTGCACACAGCGTGGTCTGATCTTTAAAGAATGACTCGAATCGATGGGTCTCCATTCCCCTCCACCTTGCTTTGGCAAATTCAGTTTGGTTATAGGAAAGTGTGTGATATTTTTTAACTTTAAAACACAGTTTTTCATTAAAAAACCCTACCCTGGAACAGGAATAAAGGAGGCTCTTCCCGGTGATCGCTGCTGAGCAGCCTATTATCCTCGGCGAGTTCGCAACCCTTCCCATTTAATAGTTGCGCTCTTCAGCGGACTTCTTTCCGCTAATGTCAGCTGTTTCAGTTAAATTGCTCAGTATGATAATGACATGGAACAAAACTTGTTTTTCTCGTTTATGATCAGATAATTTTGTTTTTCTAAGCAGCCATTAATTCTTTGGCAATTTGTTGTATTTTTGTAGAAACGAGTTTTAGATCAAAATAAAAATGACCACTGCAGCCACTTACAATATGTTTTCGTATGGAAATTTCTTTATACTTCATATCCAAAACAGTAATCTCAACCTGACATTGGGAGCACTTGGCAAAGTGAAAGAAATACTTCTGAAGCAAAGTCCTCAATAAATATTGACTGAATTTTTTTTTTAAAGAACACTATATTATTCTATATTAAGATTCTCTGAGATATAAAAAATAACAGATAAGTAATATTGTAAAGAAGTTTAGGTAATTTCCCAAATTTATAGACTATAAATTATTTTACACAGAAAAAAGGAGGACAGGTATAAACTGAATTTGGAGCTGAGTCTTCTGTTTTTTTCAAACTTCTCACTGTCAACTGCGGTTGCTCGAAGCTTTGTTATTTTTCCACTTTCCCTGAAGCTTTTGTACAAGTCTTTCATGTTTCATGTCACAGATTCTGTTTTCAGAAAATGGTCATGAACAGGATGACTGTTCACTGCTGATTGGATCCCTGGAGGTGGCCTGCAGTGAGCCCATCACAACAGCATGGGTACGAGTACCTCTTTAGAACTTCTGTGGCCCTCTCCCCTAAAGGACCTTCTTTGTTCAGACAATACGGTAGTGAATTTCTAGGGTGACTGGGTGTTATAGAAAAGTTAAGAAAGTGTCTGTCTATAATGATGTGACCAAGAACCAAAGAATAATTCGCCCTTTAAAGAGTGTATAGAAAAATGGGATTGAAGGAACCAGCAGGTGGCATAATGGTTACAATGCTGGACTCCCACATGACTGACCACGGTTCACGGTTCGAGTCCTGGACCTGGAGGCTTAAAACTCACACTGGGCGTGTGTGCATGTATGCCCAAAATCCTGAGAGGAGAGTGGAGGAGAAAGGTCTCTCTCTCTCTCTCTATATATATATATATATATATATATACATATATACATATATATATAAAATAAAGAAAAAAGGAATTCAAGTATGACTTTATATTGGTGCTAAAATATTTCCAGGCCAGACATAGTTTTTTTTTTTTTTTTTTCCCATAATATGCATTTCCCACGAACTTTTTGAGTTCTCCTCACATAGTCATGGAGGGGTGACTTTGATTTCAGAAGTGCCACTTGATCCCTTATCCCTTGTCTCTTCCAACAGTTACATGTTCCAGGACACAAAACACATATGAACTCAGAGGAGGAAATCAGACCCCAGATATGTTAAATATCCCTTTCTTTTGAGGATGGAGTTTGGCAGGCTGGGGTTTAACTTTTGGGGTTTGAGCTCCATATTGAAAAGGCAGGGGAAAAATGTGTCTTCTATGGTTTTGACCAAAGCTGCAACTCTAAAATGTAATTCAAGGCAATTTTAAACTATGTCTTCATCTGCCTTTGAAAGCAAAATGGCAGGTGATAAAATTTATGGAATGGATATCATCGCTTACTCTATATTACTATATCTCAGTAAAACCAGAAAGGTGGGATGGCGCTGGCTTCTGTTAGTAAGAGAACTTCTTGGGGCCAGCAGGTGGTGTAGTGGTTAAGACACTCCTACATGGCCAACGCGGTTCCAGTCCGAGATTCAGAGGTTTGAACCGCACACTGGGCGTGTGTGCATGTGTGCCCAAAATCCTGAGAGGAGAATGAAGGAGCAGGGACAGCGGCGTGACCATCCCCCTGGGGGGTGATCTCTCATTTTCTCTCTTTCTGTCCCTCTGGTGAACACATGTACCTTATAGCAAAAAAAATCTTGAGAGAGAGGGAGAGAGAAACTTCTGGTTTTAAAACTATAAGCAACTGTAATGATGTGTGTGTGTGTGTTGGGATAAATAATTTGTCCTCTCAGCTTGCCACTTTCCTCAAAGGGGAAATTTTGTTGTATGAGGATTTAGAGCAGAGTTTTACAGTGATTATTATATGAATATGCGGAGGCAGTGCACTGGCCAGCTGGGCCTTAACTGTGCTATAAGATGAGTTGGCTGCTGTCCCCGCCTGGGCTGAGAAGCACTAGCACGTTGCCGCCCTCAGCACCACGCCTGGCACGTGATGGCAGCCATGAAGCCCCCGGGGATGTGGGATGACGCAGGGACTGGGGGGCCAAGGCCAGATCCGAGGGCAATTCTATGACCAGCCTGTTCTTGTTTTCTCTGCTGGCAACAGGCTAATTAGAACCCTGTGTTCTCACGGGCTTTTGTGAGGGTGAGACAAACCAGGGAAGTGACGTAGGGCGCCCTCTGAGGGACAGAACGCTGAACACACACTGGCCCCTACTAGGCCCCTCCTGGTTGGAAGGGTGCTGACAGCCCGGGAGCTCAGACTGCAAGCACGCAAGGCACCAAAGCCTGCCGTGGGTTAAAACGTGCTACGCCAGGACCTCACCCTTACTGTAATGAGGTCCTGTGTATAAACGTGTATACTCGATATTATTTCCCTGGGGAGCGAAGGACACCACACGTCAAATACCTACTACGCGCCAGCCAGCCATAAACTGGGCATTCGTAGTATCATTTCATTGCACTCCACACACAGCAGTGAAAAGCACTCTACTTTAAAGAGAATACCCCAAATTAAATCCAGCCTCCTAATCTCTTAAGTAGCAAGAGAAATCTCTAGCGAAGAGCCGTGAAATCTGAATGATTCCTTTGTCGAAGCTCTTCATTGCTTTCTTTCCCAAGAAAATAATATCTCAGCATTAATATTGCAGCCTATATTTTTGAACTCATAATTTTCTTTTTTCTTATTATGAAATATATAATATGTATACATGCACACACAATGTACATTTGTGGTCTAAAGAATCCTCTAAAAACAAATACCATTTACCTTGAAATATAGAATATGCCTTCTTGGGATCTCTGAAGCTCAAATCTCCCAGGGGCCCTCTGAACAATCAGCTTTTCTGCCTCCAAATAACCATTCAGTTGAACTGTAGGCTAATAATTACCTGACTTTTTCAAATGTAATTTTGCATGCTCTTAACTTTTCGAAACCAAAATTATGCTGCACGTACATGTCAACTCCCTGGCCAGGCCTTTGTCCTCCCTGCTGCTGGCTGTCCCTGTGTGTGGGCATTGCTGTCTGCCTGCCCTCTGGACTGGGAGTGGTGGCTGGCTGTCTCCAGTTTGGAGTTGGGGCAGTGATGTCCACAGAGGTCCTGTCAGGGCTCTGGGTTCTAACTTGCAAATGATCACCTGGGGCATGAGCCCACAGCTCAGGGATGGGTGTCAGGGTCACATTCATTTGCTCATTTTCAACCTGACTCTTTAAAGGCAAGTGACGTCTGAAAGTGGCACCCCCAGCTACTTTCCCACCTACAGGGGGACGTTCCTGTTGCTCCTGTCCTCACCGGGCCTTGTGTCATCATGAACACTTCTCCACGAGGGTGAGAGATCGTTCTGTTATCGCTCACTGAAGGATGCGCTCTCGCGGCACAGTCCTGCTGTGTCCCGTGCAGGGTGTGCCTGGGAACTAGTGGGGGCACCACCGGGGAGGAGCCTGGCACAAGACACGCTCGATTTGTGACCGCTGAACCTCAATCCGGAGTAAGGATTCCAGAGCTAGAAAATAGCGTGCTATTGTGGACACGCACCTGCTTCGGTAAGCCGTCGCAAAACCAACCACCTGAGCCATTTAAGCTAGTTCCATGAGGAGCGTTCACTGCATGCACGTTCAGATAAACAGTTCCCGGAAGGCTTCATCTCTGGTACCACCAGTATATAACTGCAGAGTTGGAACACATGTCAAAGTGCCCGACTTTGCTCAGTTTAACACTGAACATAAACAAAGCATCAAGGAATCCCTGAAGCTTCCTGGGGTGGTAAATCCATCTTCAGAGTGGCCCCAAGACTGGACGAGGGCCGGCTGACTGCAGAAAGACATAGGAACTTTCTAGCTCTTTTCCTTCATGTGGAACGTAAACCCAAAAGCTGGCCTAAGATCACTGCTGCCCAACAAAAGCCTTGGTTGAAATACATGACACAGTGATAAAGGAATTAAGCCATTGTGAAGCCTAAAAGGGTTTTCTCAATCTCCCTGTGTCCTGTGTACGCTCCGCACTGCCGTGTCATTTTCTTTCTGGCTGCTCCAGAGGAGGCGCATCTTCCCAGCAGCAAAATAACTACGATTTTGGCCTGAAACGAAGCCAGTTCGCGAGAGGGAGGGAATGAGACCAACATGCGAAGGGCAAGTTCACCATGGCGAAGCCTCAGAGGGTGCATAGTGCCACTCAGGGTGGGGTGAACCGCGAACACTCCAGATCACTGAAAAACAGCAGCAGACGCGATACTCTAGAGTACGAAAACCACATGCGGTTTCCAGAGCTCTGCAAAACTGGAGTCCATGTCCCGCATAGGGAAAACGGCGTTTTTCATTCTGTAGACTAGGCACGTGTCTCCTCAACGAGCCTCGATGATAAGCCATCGGGAGTGCCCTAATTAGTGAGCTTACGGAGGGTCTTCCCCAAGAGCAACCCCGGTGACAACTAATCACAACAAACAACACAAGGAGAAGACAGGGAGCAGACGTTACCTTCTGTGGGTGACAAAGACATTGTTTACATGGCCCAGCCCGTCGCAGCCTGGCAAGGGACAGTGTGGCAGCTCTTGTTTGTTCAGTTTCCAGGAGAGGGGGGCCCCATGGAGAGGATTCTCCTTCTGTCTCTTGGCAGCCAGGGGACAGCCAGAAGCTGTGCGGTGTGATGTGTATTTACCTGATATGTGACCTTGGCCGTCACACCCTAGCACAGGACATCTGGAGAGGGAGAGTAGAGACGTTACCAGTGGGACGAGGGCAGAGATGGAGCCGTACAACGCAGAAGGCAAAACGCGCAACCACCAGGCTTACGGGATGCCCCTACCGGCAGGGAACACCACCGAGCTCGCAGGAATGACCGGCGGCAGGCTCTGGGCCCAGCTGCTTTTCATGCGTTATCTCCCTTTTAGTTGATTTACTTTTTGGAGGGATTTTTGCTAGAGGGTGCATGCACTCACTGGAGACGCAGAGAGAAAGTGAGAGATCACCCTCCGGGGGATAGGTACACCGCAATCCCTTCTCTCAGAATTTTGGGCACGCATGCACACGTGCCCAGTGTGAGTTTCAAGATGCCACGTTTGGGACTCGAACCACTGTTGGCCACATGGGAGTCCAGCACCTTAACCACTATAGCACCTGCTGGCCCCTCAGTACCTCATTTAACATTCACTGCAAACCTATTGGCCGCATAGCGTTGTTGCCCTGAGCTGAAGGTGGGGAAAATGAGGCTTCCACTGCTTGGGTAACTTTTTACTAGACACGAAGCCAAGTTCATGTCCACGTTTTTTAGCTCTGGAGCCAACCGTGGAAGCACTGTGTTATACGGCTTCTGAACAAAGACCAAGGGTATAAAACGCTAACTGCAGAGCTCATGGTTCCTAGAACCGGGACTTTGGTTTCCAACAGCTTAAATATTGCATGTAATGTTGTAGAGGAAGCAATTTAAATTCCAGTGTCGCATATGTCGCTATCGGCCCATCTCGGTCTGGACTTGGTAGCCTATTCCACAGAGAAAGGAACTGGATTTCCATATAATTTTACCTAAAGCAAAACTACCATTTCAGGGGGTGCCACTGTATTTCCACCAGGCAAGTTCCTTTAAAGTCATCGGGAAAAAGATAAGCCTTCCGTTTCTTTTTGAATTACAAAAGAACTGGGGCGACAGGCATGAACGGGAAGATCTTCCTCTCGTTCCCAAACCCTCTGGCTCTGGCTTCCAGTCCTTGTGCGTACCAGGGCCTGCCTTCCTGAAGCCCCATCAGGTCCCTTGCCCCCCATGGCCCCGCCCCTGACCCAGGTGACACCATCGACCCTGGTGTCCCGACTGCTGCACTTACTTAAGTTCAGGGTCGTCTTTGTCTTCCTTGGTAGGGGTCATTCTGACACCACCTTTCCTTGCTCGAGGGCAGCCGGACAAGCTGGAAGGTGCACCCAACAAAGAACAAAACAGAGCATGTGATCTCCTGCCTGCGCCCAGCAGACGTGCAGCCCTCAGGGACGGGCCGGGCCTACCTTCTGTGGGAAGCATAGTTTCCAGTCACGTGCCCTGAACCATCGCAACCTGGGGTTGGACATCTGCAAAACACAGAGACAGGGTGTGGGCCATGAGGTTTAGTGCAGGGAGGGCGTCCTGACACATTTAGACGGAGCTAAGCAGGATTAGTGGCTTTAGGGGGCGTTCTTTTTGCTTAAATATAAATAGCTCTAGGTTAGCAATCCATTTTGCAAACTTCGAAGATGTGGAACTATCGAGGGACGCTGGGTGGCTACGTAGTATGTTTGTCCATCTTTTCTTAGACCTCTTCTTGGAAGGAACTTGGAATGGGCCCAGAGTTTGCTCTAGGTTCCCACCTACTGCATTCTACACACGCGGTCACCATTGTTCACACCCATCCGTGTGCAGTGTGCCAGTCTACATGGGACATGTTTTTAATATTTTTTATTTCAACTCATTTGATACATGCCATCACATATGTCACTTAGCTTGCAAAGGAACTATGCCTCCATGAGGAGGTTTCTCACCAGCCCAGTGGGAATACCATACATGCTGTCTTCCACAGGTAACAACCCACTTCTTCGTCCCACAAAAGCCTTGCCTCTCTATTCTTCTTAATGTCCTTCCTCAGACTCTCCGGCTTCTCGCACCCTCTCCCCACACTGTCTGCTATCTGTAACCATTTTCTATGCTTCTATATCCTCTAGTCATCCCATGTTGGTGACAGAGTGTGGACAGTTGATCTAATGCAATAAAACGGGATTGAGAAAAAGCAAGTGTGAGACATTTGGAATAAAAAACTATTTGAGAAGAGTAAAACTAAAATCAATAAATGAAAGCGAATACACAGGAGACTTTGTGATCTTGTTGCCTATGGAAAAATGAGCCAAAATTGTGTTTATGACCCCAAAGCGAGAGAGAGTTGTGTGACTCAAAATGCTCATAAAGTAAAATATTACGCATTCTTCTTAAAATTAGATGATAGAAATGCTTTGCTGCACATTCACAGGTCTGACTTAGTGCATAAATTTGGAAATTAACAGAAAAAGTATTCTGCTTAACTGTTTCATCAATCCTGTGGCTTATTCTCTCACTCTCTCTCTCTCTCTCTCTCTCTGGTGAATGCACATATTCTACAGGAAATTAAAAGATGCCAATAAATAAAAATTAAATAATAGGGCCAGCAATGGGATTATGGTTATATTGCTGCACTCCCATATGGTCAACCGAGGTTCGAGTCCTGGACTCGATGTATTGAAACTCACACCAGGCACCTGTGTGTGCATCCCCAAAATCCCTAGAGGAGAATGGAGGAGAAGGGATTGTGGTGTGGCCATTCCCCTCTGGGGGGTGATTTCTTGCTTTCTGTCTCTCTGTCTCTCCAGCAAGCATGTGTACCCTATAGCAAACACCTCTAAAAAATTTTTAAAAAGTGATAAATAATTCTTTAAAAACAACTGTAAAATACAAAGCCCCCAGAGCTCGCAAATTAAAACACTGTGACTTGTTTTTAGCCATCCCAACTTCCTGGTGCTAGAGTGCCTTGTGTTGTTGTCTAGTTAGAAGGAAGTCCCTCCGCCTTGCTGATCCCACTGATGCTGAACGAGGAGGAAGACGAACACACCGAGCTCCGCTTCCTGACACTTACTTGAGCTCCTGAGAGTTGGCAGCCATGAGAGACTTGAGAGTCTTATCTGCTAAAGGACACCCAGAAACACTAAAGAGGGATGAGAAAAAGAAAACAAGACAAGATGCCACTTGATACATGTAAATCTGACTCAAGTGATGTCTAGAGTTTGTGAACATATACTCAATTAGTAGAGATTGGGGTTGAGCAAAACAAAGTGGCTTTGAATCTGGCATTGTTCCTTTAACCATTCTGGACCTTCTGGCACTTCAGTTAGTTCCTGCAGACTCAGAGATGCCATTGGGAAATGAAGGGTTTTAGCCCCATGAAACTTCAGGGCTCTGGATCTGGGGGATGGAAAGATTACTCGCCCAGGGCCCTGTGCCTCGCCAGGCGACGATGACTCGCAGGTTCATGTAAGGCCCAGGGGAAGCAAATCTGGCCCACGAGGCTGTAAGTGGGAAGGGTGCACACAGCCTTTCTCACTGCGTAACCTGCCTCTGCCCAGACCCGGTGCCACCTCCGCAGGGGGCAGGGCTCTGTGGGTCACTCTGGGTCTTTGCCTGTTCCACTGGAGTCCTGAAGCTAGACAGAACCAAAGCCTGACGTGAGCCCCACCACGTCAGAAGTGTGTTTTGACCAAGCAGTAGGATTTCCACATCACATAACTTTTTTTCTGAAAAGCAAAATAACAAACCGATTTTCCATTTCCTGATCAAGATATTATCTTGCTAGAACGGATGAGAATAAGTAATTAAAATCAACCTGGGGCCAGTGGTGGTGCAGTGTCAGTGCAGCTCGACCTGCCTAGGAGAGGTCCCGGGTTCACGCCCTGAGACCGCCCTGAGGAGGGAGGCAGGCTGCACGCATGCCCCATGCAGGCCAGCTGGGGTGGGGAGACTCTACTGCAGGTGGCTGTCTCTTTTTCTCTCCATCTCTCTCATGGAAGAAATGGATAACCTTCAAAAGAAAAAAATCAGGGCCAGCCCATAGTGGGGTGGTTAAGGAAACTGGATCCCCTGTGACTGACTGCATGGTTTGAATCCTGGATACAGTGGCTTGAAAAACACATGCCAGTTGCATATTCGTGTATGCCCAAGGAAGGAAAAAGAGAGGAGGAAGAATTGTGGTGTGGGCGTTCCTCATGGGGGGTGCTTTCTTCCCTTCCATCTCTCTCTATCTCTCCCTGGTGAGAGTGTGTGCCCTCTGACAATTTAAAAACAACAACAAAATCAAACAAGATGATGAACACCTGAGTGCACGCAGTCAGTAGGTACCTGCGGTGAGACGCATAGTTCCCTGTGACATGGCCACTCCCATCACATCCCGGCGTCGGACAGCTGAGTCGATAGAAAAACACAGCGTTAGAGTGAAATACGTTTCCGGCGGTAAGCCATTTTGCCTGACACAATATGAGGTGGCTTCTCTGCCAGCGTGTAGGATACGCAGAAGCTAGCGTTCTAAGATTTATATGACACAGGACCCAGTATACTAGCTAAAAGAAAACTGGAATTACAGCATGAGTTACTTTCTTAGTCATCTGTTTTCAACACCACTTGCCATTCTCCAATTCAAGTGATGTAGCAAAGTGATACTGAAATGAATGTCCCAGGCCAGTATTGGTGTGGTGGTTAAGGCTCTGGACTCCCACATGGCGGACCACAGCTTGAAACTCATACTGGGCGTGTGTGTGTGTGTGTGTGTGTGTGTGTGTGTGCCCAAAAATCCCAAGAAGAGAATGGAGGAGAAGGGATTGCAACATGGCCATCTGCCCGGAGCATGATTTCTTACTTTCCTTCTCTCTGTCTCTGTCTCCCCATCTCTGGCAAGTACATGCACCCTATAGCAAAAAAAAAACAAAAAACAAAAAAACAAAAAACAAAAAAACAAAACTTAAATAAATAAATAAATAAATAAAAGAATGTCTCAGTGAGGTTAAAAGTTAGCAACCAATGGTGTTTTGTTTCTTTGAAAATTAATAGCATAAAAATAAATATTATAAACCTACCCTTCATTATGACGGCAGATTTTAGGAACACTGACAGTGATTACATGACGAATTCCAGAAAGAAGTTTTCATGAGTTTTTAAGAGCAAGGTAACCTAGGGAACCAGCAGTTAGCATAATGGCTATGTCATTGGACTCCCACATGGTCAACTGTGGTTCATGTCCCGGACCCGGTGACTTAAAACTCACGCCAGGTGCATGTGTGTGCGTGCCCAAGATCCCGAGAGGAGAATGGAGGAGAAGGGATTGTGGTGTGACCATCCCCCCTGGGGGGTGATTTCTCGCTTTCTGTCTCTCTCTTTCTCTCTGTCTGTCTGGTGAGCGCACGTGCCATATAGCAAAAAAAACTCTTCAAAAAAAAGAGCAAGTAACCTAGTAATTTCATAAACACTTTAGAAACCACTCACAGAGAAAGAAAAAAAATCTCTGACTAAAATGCAAACTGGTATTTTAGGTGGGTGTTTGCTGACAGCACAGGCCACAACGAGGCCAGCCTCTGGCTGTGGCTGGGCCCCCCGGGGCGGGGCTGGGGGGGGTGTTTCCGGACACACAGGCCCACAAGGAGCCCAGCCTCTGGCTGTGGCTGAGCCCGCTGGGCCGGAGCCTCCATGGAGTCTGAGCCTCGCTCTTCCTTATCCCGGAGACTGTGCCGTCCTGGGCATCTCCCGCGTGTGGTAGAAAGGTGTACGAAGCTCGTATCCCTAGCCCTTGTCCCTCCACAGTTAACGCTCCCTCGGTTTCTCACTCGGTCTCCTCGGGGGCTGTTCAAGAGTCGCTCACTTTGACCCCAGCCTGCCCGGGCTGTGTGTGGTGGGGATGAGGATGAGGGGAGAAGCCACCATGTGCGTTATTCGTGCCTCGCACTTCGACATTCTGCCTGTAGAGGAGGCTTATCCACATATGTGGTACACGGAATTTACCCTTCTGCAGGGACACCGAGAGAGGTAAATAACTTCCGATATTTTCTCATTGGCCACTTTCTAAATTTTCTTTCTTTTTTTTTTTTTTTTTTTTGTTCTGTGAGCTACTTTCCAATAATTTTCAGCTAATCTAAGTCACCGGGTCTGGGACTCGAACTGCGGTTGACTACGTGGGAGTCCAGCAATGTAGCCATTACTCCAAATGCTGGTCCCAGACTTTGTTGCCTTTAGTAGCTGAATGGCACTTGCAAGATAACTCAGTGCAAACGTTAATTCCTGCTAACTTTTTCTTTACTTTTTTGCACGTTTATAGCTTCTAAGCCTCCCTGTCGGATAGCCTATGAAGGAAGAGGGATGGGCAGAGCTGCACAAGCTTGGAACGAGCCCTGAAAATCAAACACCTCAGAGAGCTGGAGATGCCCTAGCTCATACAAGAGAACTGGACGATCATGTGTTTCCCGCTCCTCGGAAGTCCCACTTTGGAAACACAGCGCCACCTAGTGATCCCGAACAGCAGTGCGTTTCTTTTAGTTTACTTCTATTTCTTAATTACTTCCATTAATATTGCCTAAGAGCTCACTTATAAAATAAAATAAATATTAACTTAATTGGCTTAATTAAATTAATTAAAATTTTTAAGTTTGGTGGCATAAAGTGGTCAAGAATGAAAGAAAGAATTAGTAATAACATTGTAGTGGGAAGAATTTCTGTTTATTCTGATAGCTAGATTGAGTTTCAAGTCTGCAGGAAAAAATCCGACATGAAAACTGGGTGACGGACAAAGAAAATGCGCATGACAGGAAACTGCATGGATTTCAATTAGTCTCTCTCTCTCTCTTTTTTTTTGGTACAAAAATAAACTTATATTTTAATCCCCTTTACCGTAAGCTTTTTGAAGTCCCTTCATCTTCCGAGAAGGTTTACAGATAAAAAACCCAGAACTCCAGAAAGGAAACTAGTTGGTTCTCTCAGAAAATGGCATTTGCACCCTAAGAAGATTCTAGGGTAATCGATGTTTAAAAATCTTATTCTGGAGCCAGCAGGTGGAATAGGGATTAAGGCTCTGGACTCCAAAGTAGCTGACTGTAGCTACATCCTGGACCTGGGGCTTGAGACTCACGACGGGCATGTGTACATGCGTGCCCAAACTCTTGAGAGGGAAATGGAGGAGAAAGGACTGCAGTGTGGCCATCTCCCTTTGGGGGTCATTTCTGGCCTTCTGTCTGTCTCTCTGGTGAGTGCATGTGCCCTATAGCAAAAATCTCAAAAAAAAAAAAATCCTATTCTAACCCAACAGTTTCTGGTAAGTTAAATCGCCTGGTAGAAGCCCCAGAGACATGCACTGCCCGGAGACCTGGAAAGCGGCAAGCCTTGTAGAGGGGCGTGCCCACCGCAGACACCGCGAAGGGGTGCCCATTCACGTACTCGCCCCGCCTGTCAGATGTGTACGTGCGAAGTCTCTGACAGTAAGTCTCCTAAGAATCATGATTATGATCCCATAATTGTTCACAGTTCCTCCCCTTCTAGATTCACGTCGGCATCATGAGAAGCGCCCACTGCCAAATAATCCCACTTCACGTTCGAGCCCCAGACGGTGAGCAGTGCACCTGTCAGCCCTGTATGCTGCAGTCAGTTTGGAGTGACTTCTGGCCAAGTCCAGTGAGTTACCTTCAAAGGATGCAGAGTTGCCATTTTTGAAGGCATTAAAATAACACCTGGGAGGAGATCTGAATCAGGAAGAAAGGCTGGAGCAGCACGCCGTGTGGGAACGCAGCGCAGCTGACCTGCGTGGCCTCTGGGACAGAAAGTGTCCGGGAAGTCCGAGTCCCTGTGTTGTGCCATCTGTCGTGTGTCAACCACCACCAGGTGCACACTGACTCCTAAGGGAACGCGAGGTCTGAGCCCCTGACGTTTGCCTGTGAAACTCGTAAAGAATACAGAGCCCAGGCTTCTTTAAAAAGCACACTCGTGACCACGCAAGCAGATGCTGCACGGAGCGCTGTTCGCGGAGGACGCACTCCGGGCCAGCCCTTCCTTGGCCCCAGCATTCGAGATGTGCTCTCTGGCCCCAGGTCACTGCCCATGACGTTGGGGAGATGAGGGCCAGTGACATGGCCACGTGGCTGGGGCTGCTCCGCGGGGCTGTTCACCTGGGAGGGTTGCAGTTCGTGTCCGGAGACCTCCCTGAGTGTGCTGGGTGTGCATGTGCCCAGGAGCTAGGGCTGGCGGGGTCTGGGGGGACATCTGGACCCTATTGGGGGTTCACCTCTCTCACTCATGAAAACAAAAACAAAAACAAAAAACTTAAAAAGAGGAAAGGAAAACAAGATAAAGGGAAGAAGAGCGCCGTGCCTCCTGGGGCCTCCACACTGACGGGGGAAGCAGGGGACAAGTCAGGGGAGAAGACGAATGAACACACCCTGCAGATGGCCCTGCATGGGAAGGAAAGATCTGGAAGTGGGTAGGAGTATCAGGCAGGGTGGGACCTCAGTGGCCCTTAGGCCTCTCGGGTAGGTGACATTTGAGAGAAGAGTGAGGGAGAGCAGATGCCACGTGCAGAGGCCGATGGGGACAGTGTGCTGGGAGGAGGGACAGCAACAAGCATTTGAGGCGTGCTGGGCAGACCGGGAGCGGAGCTGCTGCTGGGAGCCCAGCACCCAGGGTCCAGGACGGCGGCTGGAGGTCAAGGCTGGGTGGCACCAGCAGGAGCTGCGGGGGACAGAGGAGCCCCTACGCCCTGCATGGAGCCCATCTTTAAAGGGCACCAGCCCAGGAAGGGAAAACAGAGCTGGGAGAAAGTCCGCAGGGCGGTGTGCTAGAGGCCAATGGCAGGCATGGACTGCAGCGTCACCACAGTGAGGCTCCCGAGGCCCTCAAATAGGAGCAGGCGCATCAGGACCAGCCTGGGGAGGGTTCCTGCAGAACTTTACAGAAACAGGTTGGTGGAGGACAACGGCTGCCCGGGAAGGGCTCAGGATGGAAACCGAGGTGTGCAGAGACAGCTCTCCTGAGGACGTTAGCTCCCAGAAAGGGGAAACAGAGGGCAGACATGGATGCTGGGTCTACAAAAGTTTGTACATTCTCTCTCTCTCTTTTTTTTTTCATTGTAAAAATGTAAATATATTTTATGCTGAGTGGTACAGAAGGGGACAGACATTGGCGTCTTTGCTGGGAATTCACATTAACTGGCAGTTTTAAATGTACTTGCATATAAAAATACTTGACTGGGGCCAACAGGTGGTGTTGGCAGATAAGGTTCAGGACTCCCAAATGGTCAACTGTGGTTCGAGTCCTGGATCCAGGGCTTGAAACTCACATGAGGTGCGGGTGCGTGCATGCCCAAATTTCTGAGAGGAGAAGGGAGGAAAAGGGAATGCAGCATGGCCATCCCCCTTTGGGGGTGATTTCTCGCTTTCTGTCTGTCTTTACAGTGAGCACATATGCCCTAGGGCAAAACTCCACCTAGCTAAAAAAAACATGTATTAGTCATTATGTATGGGAAACGGTTTCTGCATCTCACCTGCTCACTCACTAACACGTCACAGGCACTCACTGCCTTTGGGTGCTCTGGTCCGGGAGCTCCCTCTAAGGGGGTGATAGGAACCACGACCTCTTAGCCCCAGGAAAGATTTACGATTTTTTGTAAGCTCTGTAACTTTAGCAGACTTCCTGAAGCTAAGCCTTAGACCCTCTGGGAGGATCAATTTCAGATTAAGAATATTTGGTCAAAACATAAGCATTTCTAATCATCTTTTTGTTTTATGGCCTGCAGCGTCACCACAGTGAGGCTCCCGAGGCCCTCAAATAGGAGCAGGCGCATCAGGACCAGCCTGGGGAGGGTTCCTGCAGAACTTTACAGAAACAGGTTGGTGGAGGACAACGGCTGCCCGGGAAGGGCTCAGGATGGAAACCGAGGTGTGCAGAGACAGCTCTCCTGAGGACGTTAGCTCCCAGAAAGGGGAAACAGAGGGCAGACATGGATGCTGGGTCTACAAAAGTTTGTACATTCTCTCTCTCTCTTTTTTTTTTTCATTGTAAAAATGTAAATATATTTTATGCTGAGTGGTACAGAAGGGGACAGGCATTGGCGTCTTTGCTGGGAATTCACATTAACTGGCAGTTTTAAATGTACTTGCATATAAAAATACTTGACTGGGGCCAACAGGTGGTGTTGGCAGATAAGGTTCAGGACTCCCAAATGGTCAACTGTGGTTCGAGTCCTGGATCCAGGGCTTGAAACTCACATGAGGTGCGGGTGCGTGCATGCCCAAATTTCTGAGAGGAGAAGGGAGGAAAAGGGAATGCAGCATGGCCATCCCCCTTTGGGGGTGATTTCTCGCTTTCTGTCTGTCTTTACAGTGAGCACATATGCCCTAGGGCAAAACTCCACCTAGCTAAAAAAAACATGTATTAGTCATTATGTATGGGAAACGGTTTCTGCATCTCACCTGCTCACTCACTAACACGTCACAGGCACTCACTGCCTTTGGGTGCTCTGGTCCGGGAGCTCCCTCTAAGGGGGTGATAGGAACCACGACCTCTTAGCCCCAGGAAAGATTTACGATTTTTTGTAAGCTCTGTAACTTTAGCAGACTTCCTGAAGCTAAGCCTTAGACCCTCTGGGAGGATCAATTTCAGATTAAGAATATTTGGTCAAAACATAAGCATTTCTAATCATCTTTTTGTTTTCTTTTTTTTTTTTCCTGTTTTTAGTGATTTTGTTTTTATTTGTTTGTTTTTGTTTTGTGGGTTTTTTGTTTTTTTTTTTGGCTATAGGGCACATGTACTTGCCAGAACAAGAGAGAGAGAGAGAGAGAGAAAGGTCATCCCACCCCAAGAGGGGATGGCCACACCACGATCTCTTCTCCTTCATTCTCCCCTTGGGATTCTGGGCATGCATACACATGTGCCCAGGACTTGAACTGGGCAGTTTGCCATATGGGAGTCCAGTACCTTAACCTCCACTCCACCTGCTGGCTCATATCTTTGTTTTTAATCAGCAGATTTCTAGATCTCTTAGCTGTCTAAATAGCCACTGTAATACAACGTACAGGTTCAGGTCTACACTTGACATTTCATGGCTGACTGGTTGAAATCGCCCTGAACAGTCCTAAAGTCTGCTGGGTACACCAGGGCGTCACTAGCCCAACCGGTGACCTCGAGTCTCTTAACCCCAGTGTCTCACAGGGCCTGGTGTGGCCGCCACTTACGTGATGAGTTCTTTTTTGAGATCTCTTGCATGGAGCTTGGGTTTGGGGCTTGGTATAGAGGCCTCACTGGGAAACTTCTTTTCTTCTAAATTTTCTAGAGAGTTCACTGGGTCTTTCTGGAAAGAATATGTAGACATACAGAAGCCATTAGGGAACACTAGAAATACAACTGGATTGGAAGTCATCAGGTGGGACTTGAGTTTTGACTTAAATACTTAGTTGAAATAGCTCATAGGATTTGCATGAATAGGAAGAGTGTCTTGATTGTTATAGACTTTTATTTGAAGAATAAGAAATTATAATAGATACCTTTAAAAATATATATTTTAGCAGCTAAAATTATGGAGGCATTTCTTGAGTTGTATAATAAAGTTAATATTATAGTATGTTTTGAGATTTATTGAATGCCTCCCAGAGAATGCAATAATATTTCTTCATATATTCAGCAGTAATACCAGCAGAAAAACAAGAGAAATATTGGAAAAATAAATCATGTCAATTTTTACACCAAAAAAGAGAAGTTTAGATGAACAGAATGTGTTTAAAATATTCAAACAATTAAGATCTCAACCATTTATTTAAATACGTAACAACTGGGGCTACAGTAGTTAGGTGTGTGATTTGATTTTTCTTATTTTCATATCGCTTCCTGTTTCTTTCTTCAATTGCCTCTTTGGCGAAGTTGGTATCTTGTAATGGTTTTAGTAGACGTATTGAATGTTTTGTTGGATCTCGCTAATTTTCATGGCCTTCTTTTAAGTTTAATACTGATCTGGATCCAATAAGAAAGACTCACTAATCCTGGCAAATAATTTATTTACCATGTGATACATTATCTCACCGGAAACTAAGGATGGTATTCCTCAGTCACAGAATTAGCTTGCTTTCATCATGAAGCTTATATCCAGCAAATATAATACTTCCTGGATTTAATATTAAAATCAGATTAACTAATATAGAAAACTATTTTCTAAATCTCAAAAGTACTGGTCTATTTAAGGTGAGTAAACTGTTCTGAATTGTTCAAAGTAAATCACATTCACATGAAATGGATGTAAAAATGCTACAGCATAATATAATTTTAATAAATCTGAGTCTATATTCAAAAGCAATGGAAAACAAAACCCTTGGATTTTTTTTTTCAGTCAGAAAGACAGTCTAAACATTGATCTCAGTCATTAAAGCAAATGTAATTTCTTTTTTGGGGGAGAGGTTTTTGCTATAGGGCATATGCACTCACCAGAAAGACAGAGAGAGACAGAGAGACAGAAAGCGAGAAACCACCTCCCAGGGGGATGGCCACGCTACAATCCCTTCTCCTCCATTCTCCTCTCGGGATCTAGGGCACGCATGCACATGTGCCCAGCATGAGTTTAACCAGGTCCGGGGCTCGAACCGCAGTTGACAGAGTCCAGTGACATAGCCACTACGCCAACTGCTGGTCCCCGTAATTTCTTTCATGAATTGTTTGGCTAAGAATTCAACTATTTTGCATAAGAGCATTCTGTAGTAAATATATTGAGAAGTTATTTCAAGTGACATTATCTTCAGATCACATGACTAGAGCCTGGTTTTGTAGATTTTCTTCTATGTATCATTTACAGTGCTAAATATTTCATTTCTATTTTACTGATAGATGTTGGGAAACAGTGGCTGGTAAAAATACACCATGTATACACAGAGAAGCGTGTGCTTCGTTCTGCTTGCCTGCGGGGGTGCAAGCAGAATGCTGTGCTGAGCTGCCTTTGCACAACCTGCAGGAAGACATGGTCGAAGCTCTGCCCTGCAAGTCGGACAGTACAAATGGCTAAAATGAAACAATCGTAACTGAAGACCCTAAACCTGGCAGTTGCACTGTCCACTCCATTTGGTACTATCTGGATTTGGCCGGGATAGTATGTCCCGCTAGAGTTTAGAAATGTCTTGGCTTTTGGAAAGTACACACGAATGCTAAATCCGATATTCCTCAGTGTGGAACAGCCTTTGTTTTTTTGTTTAGAGGCTAAGGTTTTCACAAAAATGGAACAAAGTAAAAAGAAATGGCTCTTTCATTTTATTATTTTTCTAATAAGGTTAAGAACAGACTATCTACGAAACCATATAAATTTATGGCAACTTGAACTATAAAAGTTCTCAGCTCTTGGTTGAAGGCTGAGTCTGTATTATTATGGAAGGCAAAAAAGAATGGGGAATTTTAACAAATTGATGCATTCTGCAAGTTTAGATCATGATTAGAGTAAAATGCATACAGCATAAAGCTTGCAGACTACATGGTATTTAATGTGGTGTAATATGTGATAATGCTTAAACAGGATAATTTCATTAGACCTTTTAAGTACGTTTAACTTTTTTTTAACTATAGACTGTTACGTATGTGATTACCTTATAAAATAATAATCTTTTTGGCTTTTATTTGCTCAACATTCTACCTTTGGAAACTTGCAGAGTATATGTATTAAAACACAGGTGACCACCCCAAGGGTATTCTTTGATCGGTTTTGTTATGAAATAATTTTATATCAGATGATTTTTAAATGCAGGATACATCACTAGCATTTTCCCCCCGAATTTTAAGTATCATTTAAAAATAGTAATTTGATCCTGTGTCTGTGTAAGAGGCCGTGGCACGCGTGCGTTAGAGAGTACACGCGTCGGTGAAATTCTTTTAATGTACAGATGGACATTTACACTGATTCCAGTAAAGACCGGAACATAATGGTAACATGAATAACAGATAATAGCATCTGGCACTTTTAACATTTGAAGCCCTGAAATCTTTGGAGAACTGACAGTCGAATGAAACTGACAGCCCTAGTTATTTCTCGGCACTTTCCTTTGGAGATATTTTGAATTTTTTCCAGATTCAGGAATTTTTTTTTTTTTTTTTAGGGGGCATCTGGACAGGCTATTTCACTGAGAGAGACAGACAATATTTTCTGAAAATTACCACCCAAATTAAGCAACTGTTGGGCATATGAGCTAGATAACAATGAATTAGAAATAATCAGTTGATTTCTGGTTGTGAGTGTCAGGGTGGTGAGTGTGGGGGAGGGGGCTGAGGAAGGAGGTGTCCTGGGAGCAGGGGACATGTCACGCTCTGCTCGTGAAACATTCCCGGCATATTGTCCGGACCACCGGGAGCTACCCCAGTGGAGCTCACTGGAGACTGACCAGAACGAAGCAGTCCTAGAACTGGTTCTCATGGTCACGGCACCCTGTGGCCCTGCCTGGTGCAGAGGAGACGGGTCCTGCGTTCTCCGAGGCGCTAGACAGCATCTGCTCCACCTCATTCCACAGGCCGCTTCATTCCCTCTGCTATTTATCAATAGTTCGTAAATCGTCTCCATTTATTCTGAGTGATTTCCCCCCTTCTCCTTTCTTGTCATGTTAGGAAATTCCAAGCCTGTCAATTTCTATATTACATCGTAGGCCCACCGACCTCATGTCCCACAGCGTCAGTTTTCTCCTGTGAGAAAGGTGCTAGTAGCCCTGCGTGGCAGGATCGTGGGGTAGCCGGACACCGTGTGCACACGCCTTGTCTTTATTCTGACTGGCCACAGTGTCGCCGTGCCTGTGCTCCACCTGCACTCAGAGTTTCCCCGTTCCTTCCCTGAACGCAGTCTCCTTCCCATCGTCCCAGCCCGGCCCCGAGCAGGGGTGGGCGATCCTCTCTGCTAGCAGGTTACCTTGGCACCGATGAGAGGACGAAGAACACGGCGAGACGTGGTGCCACGGAGTTCCAAGGATTCCGAGACTGCGTGTCCCTGTCACTTACAGCTGCCCGAGCAACGCGCCGCCCCATTCAAAGAGCTGCGGCCAGGACGCGCTCAGCCTAAGACACGCCTTGTCAGCTCAGCCCCAGGACGAGCACCGAGCACTCGGGGTCCAAGGCGCTGAACACCTCCCAAGTCTTCTGTTATTCCTAGGGACGCTGACTTCTCACCTCACGCCTAAAATTCAGACTTCAGAGTAGGGAGGTTGCAGATTGCTCAGTAAAAGACTGTGGTCAGACCTGAGGAAGCCGTTCTGACAAAAGCACACATTTGTTCTGAAGAAACCTACTTTTTTTTTTCTTCCCTCTGAATTTGCTGGGAAAAGAAACACTGTCAGAGATCTATACCCATTAGAAAAAAAGCACTCCAGTTGAATTAATAAAACTACCAGGATGAACCCGGATTTTTTTTTTTTTTAATGATGAAAGAAGCACAATAGGAAAGTGAAGATAAAATATTTAAGGCCTCTTTTTCCTGCTCTCGGGGTGACAAGAAGTATAGCCGAGGAGGTGCTGAGGGAGCTGTCTGAGAACACACAGCGTGTCAAGTTGGCATAGTTGCAGAGGGACACCAGGATAAGCCATGCCAGCCAGGCTATGCAAGAGCCCGAAACAGAAATGAGGAACCGCTGGAGGCACTTCCGTTCATTACTGCTCAGAATCAGGTCCTGAGGAGGATTTCTGGTGCGTGCACGGGCCACGGGCCATTTACGGCTCAGTCACAGGAATGAGGACAGAAGGCCTAAGAGCCACTCAGCACTCGGCACAGAGATGCGCCCTGGAATCAGAGCGCCTTCAGGACCTCGTCCCTGTAGGCCTGCAGAGGGAGCACACCACCAGTCCCTAGGGGAAGTGCTGTCCTTCATGGAGCACGCTGACTTCTGCTGCACCCACGCCCCCAGCACTGGATCTAGAGGCAGGTGTCCCTGTCGGGGTGCAGGCGCTGTGTGCCGTGGTCTGACTGGCAGGTGACTGGCGGGAGGCCTGGCGGTCCCAGGAACTGGAAGGCACGTCCCCTCTCTAGAGCTAACCCGGACGTACTGGGACGAACCAACAACCGTGACTGCGTGATGACGGTGCCTCCGGCCACCCTGCCCGCTTCCTCGCTCGCTGCTGACTTCCATGTCGCAGAATGACCAAGGAGGAGGAAGACTGGCCAACTTAGATGCTATGGAGAGGCTGCAGTGCAACCTCCGCTGTCTGCAGGAGCCTGAGATGGCAGCGGAGAGCCCGGTGGAGGGCCAGGACCACGCTGGCCAGTCCTCCGTCGTCCCTAGGTCAATGGACTTACACTTCGTAGCTGCTGGTTCCACATCGTGAGTCACACATGCGTTATTTTCCAGAGAAAGGTTCTTCTATGTAGTCTCGTGACGGGTTAATTATGACCATCCCTAGATACCTTAGGTGAATTGTCAAAAGCCAACCAGAATAAATGACTAAGGCCAGCATGGCAGGACCTCATCTAAAGCACTGTCACATGAGTCCCCTCGTGCTTCCTCGAGGTGTGGGTGGTGGCCACAGAGCCTGCCCCACAGAGCCTGCCCTGGATCCTGCAGGGTCTTCCAGAGTCCCGCCCAGCCGCCCTCGCGGGGCAGCCATCCTTCCTGTCCATGTGTGTCTGCTATGCACTTGTTCAGCGGTGTGTCTGGCGACAGCCGGCCCTCCCTCTGGACCCGGCACACACGTGCTGAGGCACACACAGAGCAGGAGCGCGTCCTGTTGGCCACAGCGTCTGTCTCCAGGATGTCTCGCTGCCTGGACTTGGAAATGCCAGTGTAAGTGTGCATAGAGAAGGAAGAAAGGAAGGGGGGGGAGGCTGAAGCGAGGGAAGGAAGGAGGGAGGGCGGGGGGGAGAGCAGGAGGGAGGAAGGGAGGGAGGAAGTGGAAACAACGTGGCCCTGTGATTGCTACTGCGTACATCGATGTTGATGTGATGTTCAAGCGTGGACTAAGATCTAATCAGACCCCACGTCTCTGGCCTACAGAGCTGAGGAAGGTGGCACACATGTCTGCAGAGAACGGCTGTTTCAGCTCTTCAGACAAATCAGCTGGCAAGACCCTCAGCCACTCCCTGACCAGCGGCAAGACAGGATCACGGATGGTAACCCTCAGGTCGTAGCTGCAGTCACGCAGTCTCACTGATGGCAGCTTCCGGCCATGAGTGCTTCTGAACGACACCAAGTAGTCCATGGCCACTCGGTCCCAGGCGGGCAGCTCGAGCTGCAGAGACAAAGCCGAGTGGATTCCTGCGTGGTCACAAACTGGCTTCGGTGCTGGAAACCCTTCCAGCTCCCTTTGTGAGCCACGGCAACAGGTTCGACCTGGTGGGAAGGGTCTTACTTCTGCCTGACTTGAGTTCCTCGTCGATCACCCGGCTCAGGAAGGAGGAGCAGGCTGACGTAGCAGTGCTGAGTGTGCATGCCCCACCCAGGCTGACTTAGCAGTGCTGAGTGTGCGTGCCCACCCAGGCTGCCTATGCAGGCCTAGTGCTAACATCCCTCCTGAAGCCACGACACTGCAGCCATTGTTGGGGCAAATTCTCCAGCACATCATATGGGCAAGCAACAGCAAAAGTTGAATTCGTTGATAAATTTCACCTGAAAAGTAAAACCACCACTTTCCCACAATCTGCAACAAGACATGAGATTGTGTGTGATGTAAACAGCCCCACGGGGGGTAATGTGGGCGGGCAGAGCTAGATGCTCTGCAGTCGAGCTGGGACCCACGTGAGACACCGTACCTCTTTCTCCTCCTCTGTCTTCCCGTGCGCTTTGCTGTAGTTGATAGGTGCGTCCCAGCCCTCCTGGTCACAAAGAGCCTGATAGAACGCCGCGTTGACCAGAAGGCTGCTCGTCTTGAACGGGGAAGAGGACGGAGTTGGAATAGAAGTGACAGAGGGAGCTAGGGGTGCCGCCTTGTCTAGGATTCGATTTTTCTTCATGCTTAAGTCCAACGTGCCATTTTCATCCACTTCTATCTCGGCCCCCTGGTTTCCAATGAAAGACAGAAAAACATTTAAGCAGTTTGCAGTTACGGCTCTGCCATGTGGGGCTTTTAAGGGATCATTTTAAACCAAGCTTTCATGTCAGTGTATCTGCTTTTAAGTAGAGCTTTCTGATTCGCATTGGTTAATGTTCAAGTCTTAGGCTGACTTTTAAGAACGACTCCATTAGGGAGCTTTATGTTTCTGGGTTTAAACAAAGTAAGCTTAGTAAACATAAGATGCTCTGAATTCTATTGTGAATGTATCGGCTAGAACAGTTTTATGTATATATTTTGAAAAGTTTAGCTTTAAATCTTCTTTTCTAGTTTAAAGAATAATCACTTCCCATTCATCATTTAAAGCATTAACACTTGTTTTTATCAAAAGGCACACACAACTTCTCAACGCTCCCCTCCCGCTCATCAGAATATTAATCTAATCTGAGAATACGCAAAAATAACCAGCTGGAAGAGAATTATTTATTAGAATATTAGCTTCATGCAAAAGCAACAATTTACCCTAGGTTATTTGAACCGGAAAAGCTTTGTTGAACTGTGGGGGTTGGGAGGGAGAGACCAACAGTGCAAACCTCCTCTCTGGGGGTCTTTAGGTGAGAGCTGATAGCGGGTCTCTGTGGGGTTTAAATTCTGCAGCAACAACTTAAGAATAAAAGTGTCTTGTTTTCCAGGTACTTGGAATAAGTCTTCAAACTAATCCTGCCTCACATGCTCGTTTGGTTTTTGTTGTTTCGTTTTGCATATATATATATATTTTTAAAGATTTATTTCTTTATTTAAATTCATCGGAGAGAGACGGCGAATGGGAGAGGGGGAAAGTGAGAAAGCAAGTTGCCGGGTCCAGAACTCCGACCATGGGCAACCATGTGGGACCATTTGAAAGAATGTATCTCCTGTTCTACTTGGTTCAAGTCCTAGTACATTGTCCACCTGCTACCGGTCCCCTTTAAGATCTGTACTGCAGGGTGGCTTAAACGGGGTCATGACTGGGGAGCGCCACCGCACAGGAACCGTCAGAGGGTTGGAACACATGCCTGCCATTTTTCAAAACAGATCACACCTCACTGGTACTTCCATCATCATCCAACTTCTTGACGGTATCTCAACTCTCCTGCATTTGGCTGGCAAAGCAGGAGTCTTCTTCAAATACGGTCGTTCGCAAGCTCCCCCACTCCGTGGTAACCAGTCAGTCACTTCCCAGGGCATTTATTTTAACTCCCCTTTCCTATCCTCCCACTCCCCAGTAGTGGCTGGTGGGCTGAAGGCTGCACTAGCCAGGCTCCCCGACATGCCTGATTCATAAAATACAAGCACCTCTTCTATTTGCTTGTTTAACCTGTTCATATTTCCAATCTCGCAGCCTACGAGATAGATATGCTTACTATATTTGCAGGAGGTAAATACACTTCTGATATGTTATACTAAGATGCTTTGGCCATATCTTTCTGTCCCTTTTTAGTAAATAGTTTAATCTCCCGTGATAGTTTTAAGCCCCGAATTTGACAGTACAGCTTATCCGGGATAATAACTTAGTAACCACAACATCTTATGCCATCTGTATAATATCAAATACATTTTTATACCAGCATTAATAAACCTTAGTTACAAAATCCAAGATATTAACCATATCACTGCCACACGCTCTGCCTCTCCACGACCTCACCATGCTTTCTGCCAGGAGAGCATGAGAACAATTTCTGGCTTCAAAGCTGGTCTGTCACTATAGCAGTGAAATGGAGCTAGAGTCATCAAGTTTAATGGCCAACGTAAAGTAAAATGCTAAATATTGTAGTTGCTGACATTTTTCATAAAATGTTAGTTGTTAACATTTTTCAAAAAAAAAAAAAAAAAAAAAAAAAAAGCTTGGGTTAAGACTTTACAACCAACATTCACATAAAACTCCAGACCTCTGTGACAGATGGCTTAGGAAAGAGAAACCATGTGACTGGGCTGCAGAGTTTTATAGTGCAAAACCCATAAATAGTGCAGATTTCATCTCTCTGAAAAATACCAACTCTTCCAAGATAGCACTAATATATGTTTTAGTTTCTACCCCCTCCCCCCAAAAAATCAGAGAGTAAATTTTTAAAACAAGAGATTCTAGGCGTTGCTGTAACTATGCATCTTAAGTAATCACGGCTTGATTGGGGGAAAGAATATCACGCCTAATGTTTAAAAGTGACGCTTTTCTGCTTCCTGTGCCCCAGCAGGCTGCTCTGAGCACCTGACTTCCCTGGGTGGCGGCGAGGGCACAGATGGGCTTTAAGTGAGCGCACAGATGCACGCGACAATTGCACACAGTAACAGACAAGGGTCCCTTTCTGCCCGTAGATGGCGGATCACACGTTTACAGCACGGATTTGTATTCAGAGCAGTATCAATAGACAGCGCTTCTCCCTGTGCTTGAACTCCAAATAGCAACGCGAACAGGAGGTGGGGGGCGGGGCGTGGGGGGAGGGGTGGGACTGCTGCTGTTACCCACCCCCCCCCAGGACTGCTCACTGGTTTTCCGAAGCCCTATTTTGGATCATGTGTTAAGTATTTAAGTTTAAAATTTAAGGTTTGTTTGTTTTGAGGTTAGGTATTCAAGTCATGGACTAGGGGACTTCCAAAAGTTTGTGGAAAATGATAAAGTACAGGTTTATTTTGGTACCAGAAAATGGCAATCCGTGCCTAAGTTTTTACCGTGCACATTTTCCTGCGAACTTTTGGAAGACTTCTTTTCCTTTCCAACTTAGAAGAGACATCAAAGGCCATCTATTTCAGCCACTTCTGAGTCACATACACTGTTGACTATTCGATTGAGAAAGTACTTAATTGAAGACACGACATTTTGGGGAAAAGGAAATTGAAAAGTAGGTTCTTCTGCCTTTAAGAAGCTTATTTTGTGCATATAGTTTGTTTGTCTGTTTGTTTTAGACACTTTTGCCGGAGCACATGTGTGCTTTCTTGGGAGAGACTGGGGGTGTGTGGAGAAAGCACTCCTCATCGGGCATGGTGACACTGCCATCCCTCCCTCTCCTCTCGCCCTCCTTTTGTGATTTTGAGCATGGAAGCACCTGCTCCATTGTGGTTTTCAAGCCTCCAGGTCTGGGACTCAAACCATAAAGTCAGACATGTGAGACCTAGCTCCTTTAACCACCGAGTCACCAACTGGCCCTGGACAAAGATTTTTAGTGAAAAGTACTTGAATAGCTATATCATAAATCATGATTAAATTGAAAGCTGAAATAATTACTCATTATAATCCTTGTCTGTACTGTAAAATATGAAGTGGCCTAGATGTCCAACAACAGAGAAATGATTAATGAAATCAGCAACATTAATTTAATGGCATATTAGAGAGTGAGTAAAAGGATAACTATGAAGACTGTTTTTATACAAGACACAAGAGAACTTCAAGGAAGTTCACGGAAAGTGTATTATGAAAAAACTATGCATATATTTCAAATTTTTTTTTGCACCTAAATAAACCCATACTTTAATTCCAACTTTCCAACAACTTTTAAAAGAAGAATTATTTAATTTAATTTATTATTATTATTATTATTATTTAATTTGACCAGAGGAGGGAGGTAGAGAGAGCAAGGGAGAGAAAGTGAGAAAGCAAGTTACTAGGTCCAGGACTAGAACTGTGGTCAACCACATGGGAGTCCAGATACTCAACCACCATGCTCCCTACTGGACCTCCCATAAACTTTTTGAAGTCCTTTCATACTTAACGCTTCTCAATACAAGAAACTGCATGGCATTCCTATTATACTTAACACTAGAAGGAAAGACAAAACTTTGTTTTTGGAAGAACAAAAGAGAACATTAATATTATGCTTGTACAGAAGCTTAAGTTACTTTCCTCCTTTATTTTCCAGGCAAATGATAATATATTGTTTCAGCAATTAATTATTATACACTCAAAGCCAATGATGAAGTAGAACGAAATTATAATTTGTAATTCTATAATTAATTAGAATTAGGATTAAATGTTCTGATTGTAAAAGTGATTAATTTTCCAAACATCTAGAAAATAAGACACCATTGTTTTCCTTACTTGACAAGCTCCCAGTGAGTCCAAAATAAGTCACCTACCACTTTCCTTTTGCAACTTGTCTGAGACACGTCTCCCTGCTAGGCTTCTGCCATCATTAACCCCTGGCTTTCATCCCACGGTTCATGTTCTTTCCTTTTTTGCTTTAGAGAATTTTGTGTGGGAAGTATCTTTCTGTATTGAAAGCTCTCTTAAATATCATTTCAAAGTGGTGAGGTATTAACAAGCAACAAATGGAATGAAAATACATTATTCTTACTAAACGGTAATTAAGTATCAAGACTATTAAGATTATATACCTGTGAATTATACTCAATATATGAGGGCATTTCAAAAAGTTGGTATAAAATGAATTAAAATGCATTTTTAGTGTAAAAACTTGCAAAATTCATATATAACTGTTTAATCACATACATTTCCTGTACTTTTTGAAAACTCCTCAAAAACAGAATGATGGAATCTTGAAGAGAAATGATGAACATAAGGTATAAACTTTCAATGAAATCTGTAAACACCTCTCCAAATCTTTGGGATTTGGAACTGTGAGCTTCGAGAACTCCTGGGACCAGCAGTTAGTGCAATGGCTATGTTGCTGGACTCCCATGTAGTCGACCGTGGCTTGAGTCCTGGACCCAGTGGCTTAAACTCACGCCGGGTGCATGTGTGTGCATGTCCAGGATCCCAAGAGGAGAATGGAGGAGAAGGGATTGCGGCGTGGCCATCTCCCCCTGGGGGGGGGGGGAGGGTGATTTCTCGCTTTCTGTCTCTCTGTCTCTCTCCGTCTTCCTGGTGAGCGCATATGCCCTATAACAAACAAACAAACAAAAACTCTCTCAAAAAAAAAAAAAAAAAAAGAGAACTCCCAGGTGAGTTGAGAGTCTTTATACCATGAGGTCTTTAGGAAGAGAAGAAATCGAACAAGTGCAAATTCAGAGCTTGGTCCCAGCAGCTGCAGTGGTGCCACTCAGAGGACACCTTTCATCTCTCTGTACTGCAGAAGGGACCGGTTCCAGGACTCCCTAGGGATACCCAGATCCAAATACTACATATCAAAACCCTAAAGCAGTGTAAATGCAGTCACGGCAGTGGTTCTAGCATGTCATTTGGGAAATGATGACAAGAGAAAAAGGATCTGTGTCTGTCTGGTGTAGACACAGCCAATTAATTTTAATATTTCAATCTGTGAATACTACTGTTTTTTCCTCTGCAAAATGGGATAGTAATGTTTAGTTTCTGAAAGGATTGAAGACCGTGAATACAGGCACAGTGCCGGGCACATGATGGTATCCCATGAATGACACTGAATGATCATGGTTTGACTGGGTTTTGAATACCCAGGGACACGTCCCCAGTACTGTGCACAGGGCCAACGAGCCGGTTACTGAACACCGAGTGTCCTCACACACACGCCCATCGTGTTGCCAGGCTTCCCAGCCTGGTGCTCAGAACCTCTCCCTGACGAGGTGTTAGAGTTCCCAGAACAGGCTGCGTTGGGGTGCAGGCAGCCAGAGGGCCCGGGCTACTGCTGACACCAGGCGGCAAGCATGGCGTGCTATTCTAGGCGTTGTTCAAGCACCAAACAGACTTTGAACTTTAAACATTTCAAGCAAGTGTCAATTTTTTGTTTTCTTTTAAGGCACACTGTGCATATGCCATTTTGTCTAAACAGGTGGGGAAAACACCAAAACAAACAACAGAACGCTTGGCAGGCAGAGTGCTGAGGATAAAGATAGACTGTGAAGCGTGTTCCTACCTCTGTGGATCGGGGTGGGAGGGGGGAAGGGAAACGGGGAGTGTGTCTGGCTGGTGCTGGGACGAGCTCTCTGGTCCTGGAGGTACCCCCCCCCCCAGCGAGCTCTGCCACCCAGGAGCACACTGGTT
>NW_006159461.1:1333336-1341143 GCF_000334495.1 Tupaia belangeri chinensis | reverse complement strand
GGCCGCCCCCCTGGCCCGGGGGTCCCCCCCCCCCCAGCGAGCTCGTCCACCCAGGAGCAGCCTGGTTCTGTGGTTGTCAGGAGTGACCGTGACCAGGGGCGGGGGCGGTGTGTGGGGCTGTGGTTGTCTGTTTCACAATGACAGTACTTCCAAACGGAAAGAAGGACATTACGCACATCTTAGAACCAATGAAAATCATGAGACTCAAAGGGGAACTAGTACTTCACCCCAAATTCCCTGTAACTATCATGGTATCCACCAAGTATTGATAATATTAATTGTTTTCTCCTATTTCTCAAAGTGGTACTTAAAATACAGGTGATTTGGGTGGTGCGAATGTGTTATGTAGATGTTAAATTGTATATATCTTTTTAAGTTTTTTGCCCTAGAGTGTGTGCATTGGAGAGAGAGAGAGAGAGAGGAAAAATGAGAAACCACCCCCTAGGAGGATGGCCACGCTGCGATCCCTTCTCTATTCTCCTCTCAGAATTTTGGACACGTATGCACACGCGCCTGGCATAATTTTCAAGTCACTGGGTTGGGGATCTGAACCATAGTTGGCCATGTGGGAGTCCAGCACCTTAACCACCACATCACCGGCTGGCCCAAGATTGGTTTGATTTTGAAAAGGTGATATAGACCCACAGGCGGCAGCAAGAATGTCTCAGCTTTGTGCAACCGAAGAGCCACTCGTTGCATACAGACGCTGGACGGAAGCAGAGGAAAATGAGAACTGGCACTCACAGGCTTTGAACAGGCACACTGGGAAGCCACCCATGCCTGCCCTGGAGAATAAGAGCCTCTCCCCAACAACCCAGCACCCTGCCTGGAGCAACATGAGACAAGCTCGGCCCCAGGAGCTCGCCTCTTTTACCCTGTCTGGCAGTAATCTTCCGGAAGGCAGGGACATAGGGAATCTAACCTGGGGCCAGGGCGGTCCAGCTGTCAGAGACCTTTGGGTTGGTACGGGCACCAGCCCACCTGCTAGGATGTCTCTCAGGGACATGTGAGGGGGATCTGTCTTCAAAATGTTCATGGAGGGCTGGCCCTGCAGCTAGTGGTTATGTAGCTAGAGCCAACATGGCTGACTAGTTCAAATCCCAGTCCTGATAGCTTGAAGAACATACTGTGTGTGTGTGTGCATGTCCCAAATCCTGACAGAGGGGGAATGGAGGAGTAGGGGTATTGGTGTGACCATGCTCCATGGGAGGCGGGTGCACTCTGTCCCCCCCTTTGGCAAGCACACATGTCCTCTGGCAATTTATGAAAAAAAGTTCACAGAAAATGCAGATGATGCCAAAACGATGCTATGCATGGATATCAAAAGTTTTCATGTCCAAATAAACTCATACTTAATTGCAATTTTCTATGAAGTCTCCTTGTGCTTTATGAAGTCTGCTCGACTACGGACGTCAAGAGCCAGGAAGACCCGCATCTCTACTTCCCGATTTTGAAAGAAGGAACTCCAGACGTACATGAATTTGGATGATCAGAAACAGACATGCTAACAACCTGCCCTGGAAAAATAATCAAATCCTATTGCAAAGAAAATCAGGCTAGCCTTCCACGCAGAGGGAAAGATCGTTTATACGTAATCCGATGCTTGGGATTAAGCAGAGCAAAGAGCAGAACTGACCATGGGAGGACCTGCATAGGTCTACCTTGGACACGGTCTCCCGGAGCCCAGTTCTCAGGGCTGCCTACTGGGGCTTTGCCTCACTTCTGCGAAGAGAAACACTCTTTGTGGGTTCAAGGATGTTTGAGGTTCTCCTCCCTATTCAGAACACAGGACGAACGAGGACCGACTTCCAGACCCGTACCGGCTGTGTGTGACGTCCATGTGTGCGTACGCTGGCCATGTCTGCAAAGTGACACCACGTGTGGGCACCACGTTTGTCCTGTCTGCCCCACCACGATGTCAGGAGACATCTTCATGGGAAACTGGGTTTTAAAATTGCCTCTGCAAGGCGAGGGCTGCCCTGTCTGTCTCTTTCATCCGCATCGTGACAACAGCCATTTGGCTCCTGTGGTGGAGACGTGGCTGGCAGCAGGAGGGGAGGCACACCGCGGAGTCCTGTCACCCCGAGCATGCCGGATCTGTGCCACAGAACAGGCTTGGCACTGCCCGCACCCCGCAGGAGTGTAAGGACACACACCAGAAACCGAGTCTCTGAATCTTTGGAGTGTGCTGATTTAAGTCACTTTTCTGACCAGAAATATGCTTTTAAAAGAAAAGTATATTGATAAAAAGAAAAAAAAAAGTAAAGCTTGAATTATAGTTAGTGTTGTTTGATGTATTTTTTTTAAATATATTTTTTTAAATTCTGGTGGAGGTGCCGGGGAATGAACCCGGGGCCTCGTTGATGTATTGTTGATGTCAGCAATTTAATAGAACATGGAGACTCTAAAGGCTAAAGGCAGAATTCTGAGGACCAGGAAAGCACTACGTGTGCAGACAGAAACCGATCATTCTAGAACCATGTTCTTGAGACAGTTAAGTCACACTGAGAACGACAGACAACACTGGAACGCTCTTCAGTTAGGACAGCCTAACCCACCAGAAAATGGAGTACTCGGAAGAAAGACATCTGAGTTTTTTTCTCCAGCTTAATGCATAACAGAATATCCTTTTAAAAAGGAGAAATGTATTTAGATTTTTAAAAATTAATTTAAAACACAAAGTTGCCTTTATAAATCTCCTATTCATTCATCCATCTAGGTAAATAATTTGTGACTTGAGATTTTTATGAATTTGGGTAGCTTGGTATTTTCTTTGCATTTTTAAAGGATGTATTTTTCTTTGTTTAAGAACCTCATTTGTTTAAAAATTGTTTTTGAGTGGTTTTTGGCCACCAACTCTTCCTGGGGTTTACTTGGCTCAGCTTTGTCCAGAAGCTAATTCTGATTCTTCTGTCAAATGCTCGGTGGCACGGTGTCACCTGCCCTCCTGAAGGCCTGGCACGGCACAGGCAAGCATCTGACCGCACTGGGGACCTGGCTGCATTTAAAGGGGAAGGGAGGGACCATGGGCCTTCGTCGCCGAGCACAGGGTTAGAGCTTAACCCAGGAGATCTACTTAAAGACAGGGCGCGATCTCTTCTCAGAGAAGTCTGGTCCCTTTACTTCACTGGCTTCCATCAGGAGGTGGAGCAGTCACCTCTCTCCACTGAATCCCCAAGTGCACACGGGGTCACTAGCTCCAGCTGGCCATGGGAGTCCAGGGCTGGGCTGCTCCAACCAGCTTCTCTGTGGTCCCCAGGACTAGCACAAGTTCCCCAGGGTCTAGAACAAAGCAAGACCCGGGCCCTTTCATTTTTCTGTTTTCATCGAGTTATCTAAAACACGGGCGTGCACCTCTCACGGCAGGTTGGGGAGGAGAGGTCCTGGACAAATGTGGTTGATCTCACCGGCTTTGTAGACCCAGTGAGTGGGTGACCTTCTCAGAGCTCGATTTGGGGTCAGTATGGTCTGAGTCTCAGCCCTTCCGGCACCATCCCCGGTGACTTACCATATTTGGGATTTTCTGGGTGTCTTTCCAGAAAAGCTTGGACCACCTTTTATGGCACAGTAGAAGCCCGTGTGATCACAGCGTCCTGTGGGCGGTCTCACGAGCCTTTCACGAATCTCCATTGACTCAAACATTTCTTACTCTTTGTCTCGCAGACAGTGAAAGCTTCCATGGTGGAGAATGATTTGAATAGCAATCTCTCTTCTTGTTTACCAAATTTCCCCTAACCAAAACAGCTTTGAAACCCATACATTTTCCCCAACTAGTCTCCATAATGCACTTCTCCCCAAACTTTGGGACACCATTTCAGGAAGAGCCACAGGACTAGACACCCATGTTACTCTCCTCTGAACCCACCAGGCCCACGGCTGTCCTAGGACAGGGAGAGGGTCGCTCCGGCTGTGGGGGAGTGGAGTGGTGGTGACTGTAGTGAGGAACATGAAAGGCAGTTTATTCTCACGGTTCAGTCGCTGGCCCACCCTCCGGGCTCTTGGACCGGCCTACCTTGGCATGCAGACTCTGCGGTTTGTTGGAGAGAATGTCTGCGGCTTCCCTGCAGCGGGTGGAGAGGTTCAGGATGGCAGCAGCTGCTGCTATGTGGGTGTCTTCACTGCACTGACCGTAGCTGTGAGAGCTGGCACGGCGAGGGCTCTGTGTGTGGGCGCCTGCACTAGGCAGCCGATTAGGAAATTTCACTGGATTTGAAAAATGCTTTGCTGTTAAAGAGAGATTTGATTAGCAATGGCACGTACGTGGTTTTAGTCATTAAACAGGTTTGTTTTTCAAGCTATAACTTCTTGAATTAAACTATGTGAAGACTAAATTGAAACATGATCTATTATCCATGGGTACATTAAATGAAGGTTATTCAGAATGAATTTCACAGAGGTTCACAGATCAAATGATGTGATTGCTGGGGAAGAATGAATGCCCACCCTTTTAATATTTTTTTGTATTTATACTTCTTATGACAAAAACTATAATGTTATGGGGCAGGTGTACTGGCAACATTTGTAGCAGAAATTATAGATTAAAAAAAACACACACTAGCAAAACCCATTGGGGGACTAAAGAGTTTACGTCATGTATATCTCAAAATTGTGCATATATATTGTGAGGTCCAGCCACTCTTTTCTCTTTTATTTTAAAGAATTATTTAATTTAATTTAATTTATTATTATTTTTCAATTTGACCAGAGAGACAGAGAGAGAGGGAAAGTGAGAAAGCAAGCTGCTAGGTCTGGGACTCGAACCACCCCCTGCTGGCCCCGAAGGCCCAGCCATTCTGAAAAAAAAAACAAAAGGATCCTGTCAATGTTGGTTTTTGCACTAACATTTATGCTTAGGTAGTGAATTGTATTCTTATTATTTGATATACAGGTTTGTTTTGTACTTAAACTCGTGGAAGTTGTTCTCTGTCCACATGGAGGAGACTAAATAGATGCCGACTCGTAAGCGAGCTGGCGTTCTGCACATCCAGGGAAAATGAGATAAGCAAAGGACAGGGAGGAACGGTCCCCAAGGAGAACAGAAAGGCAGTTTAGTTATCAAGGCTGAGTTCCGTTTCATGTCTCTGTGGTAGGGACCAAGGCGTTAGTGAGCCGGTTAAACAGATTTCTCTGCACTCGGGGTTACGTGAGAAACGCCCAAGACTCAATGTGGGCACCCGCAAAAGCATTTAGCTACTTATTTTAAGCATTGAATATTGTTTATTTTAAATACTTTTCATAAAAAAATTTTAAATACTATCCAGTGTTAGTCCTATAGTTATAAGAATATGAAACTCTCACTGAATGCTTTGTACTTTTACTATCAATATTCATATGAGCATATAGAACGCTCTTATTACTAGTATCACCTGAATGAAACACTACGTGTGTGTATATTGTGTGCATATATAATAAAATTCTATATATACACGGGGGAGTCCTCAAAAGCTCATGGAAAAATGCAATTAAGGTATAAATTTATTTTGGTACAAAATTTCTGAAATCAATGAATTATTTTTTTGGTAATATGCATTTTCTATGAATTTTTTTCCCCTAATTTTTACCAGACAGTGTACGTGTTTACAGGAGACCAACAGAGAGACACAGGGAAGGTGAGAAGCACCCCAGGCAGAATGGTCACCCCGCAGCCCCTTCCTCCATCTCTCTCTGCTTGCAGGGGCTTGAACATGCATGCACATAGGCCCACAGGATGAATCAAACCACTGGGTCCAGGACTTGAACCACAGAGTTGACCATGTGGGATCCAGCCACCTTAACCTCCATGCCACCAGCTGGCCTTTCTATGAACTTTTTGAAGACCCCGCCCCAAAACCCAGTATATATACAAAATTGTATGACTAGATAGTCAGATATCAAATAGTGTGTGTGTGTGTTCGTGTGAGTGTGTGAGTGTGTGTGTGTGTGTGTGTGTGTGTAGATTTTTTCCCTTTGTGGGTGTGTGTGTGTGTGTGTGTGTGTATAGATTTTTTCCCCTGAATCTCACAAGCTGCCAGTGGTTGTTTACGTTGTCAGGGACTCAGTTTAGGTAAGAATGATTAAAATCTCGGGCCAGCCCCATGACGTGGTGGGTAGGGCAGCTGGGTCCCACATGGCTGACCTGGCAGCCTGAGAAACACGCTGGGCATATGTGCGTGCATGGTGTGTGTGTGTGTGTGTGTATAGATTTTTTCCCCTGAATCTCACAAGCTGCCAGTGGTTGTTTACGTTGTCAGGGACTCAGTTTAGGTAAGAATGATTAAAATCTCGGGCCAGCCCCATGACGTGGTGGGTAGGGCAGCTGGGTCCCACATGGCTGACCTGGCAGCCTGAGAAACACGCTGGGCATATGTGCGTGCATGCCCAAAATCCCAAAGGGAGGGAGAAATGAAGAAGGGATGGCAGGAAGACCCTTCCCTAGGGCCAGCAGGCGATGTGGTGGTTAAGGGCACTGGACTCCCATATGGCCAACTATGGTTCAAGTTCCAGACTTGGTGGCTTGCTTTCTCGCTCCTCACCCCCTCTTTCTTGCTCTGTCCCTTTGTGGTCAAATTAAAATAAGTAAACAAAGTTAAATAAAATAATTCTTTTAAAAAAATCTTGTCTGGAGTAATGCGCTTCTCACTGTTGGGCAAATTCCTTTCATGTCTATTTACCCACTTTGGGTTTTATAAGGCCCTCTAGCTCTCGTTCAGCCTCCCACAGGAAGGAGGTGTGCGCGTACACGAGGGCGCTCGGTCTACACAACCTGCTGTACGGTTAACGGCATTCCACAGATTTGCAGAACGTTTAAAGGGTTGTGGTGGCAGAAGACTCAGAGTGAGAAATGCTTTAGCTTCTTCCTTAGGGGGAGTTAAATAATGGTAGTGCGGAAATCATTTCCTGCGTGTGTCCAACGTTTACTCCCTCATCTTTTCATTAGAAAATGTACGCACTCTGACAACCTGAGGAAATGTGCAAGGAAAACCAGCAGGGTTTATATGTCATGGCGTCTTTGGTTACGGTCTCCTCCACATCTGTGTCAGCATCAAAAGGCTACTTATCCCTTTTGCATGTCTGAACAGGAATTCTTAAATCTGTGGGTAGATATTATGGCCACATATACTTTGTTCTAAATAAGTTACATTTTCAAGGTATTTCAACATTTTACACACTAGTTATCATTTCAATCTGAATAAAATTATTGTATTAAAACAGCTATTACATTTTCAGTCTATTAATCTCAAATTCAGGTAAATGTATAATAAATTAAACATTTCTTTGGAACACCTGTATTTAGATCCAACAATGGCTCCTCCATATTTGTAGAACAGTTAATTCAGTATTCACCACATTCAGTGTAATTTTGGTATAAAGTCAGTAACATCGATCAAATTATTCATTTTTCTTGTTGTAATTTACTGTACAATGTATTTTCCCTCCTAACTGTAAGTAGCATATTATATATCTGAATGCACCCCCCCACGCATATATACATACACACGTATCCAGACATGTACCCACATATGCATCGACACACATGTATGCATACGCGTACACGCACACACCCATATGCAAATACAAGGTTTGTCTGGGGACTATATTAGAATTTGCAGCTTACATTCAGGAAACGGTGGTGTTTTCCGTCCTTGCCCTATTTGTACGAGGGGACGTTTACCAAAAACTTGGGCATCAAAACTGGCGTAATCAAAGGGTACTTTTCCAAACTTCTCTTGTTCTTTTGACCCGGTGGCTCTGGGAGAGGTGATGGCTTGGGATCGGAAATTGAATTCAATTTGCTTCACCAAGCTTGTCCTGGAGAGAGGGGGAAGGA
>NW_006159461.1:1332789-1333305 GCF_000334495.1 Tupaia belangeri chinensis | reverse complement strand
ATGCGGTAGAACCCCCGCTGAGTATATCGGCGCTGGGCTCCGGGTAGATACCGCGCCGCCCCGTAGGTAGGTGCCGGCAGGGGGCTGCAGGACAGAGGGCCGCAGCCTGACAGCGCAGCGCTCAGGCCCGGAGGGAGACGGCAGGTGCTCTGGGCTGCGTGGCGGTCACGTGCCACATGGTGTAAGTCCCAGCCTCCTGTCCAGAGTGGGAATGTGCACCTTTCCCTTGCTCCAGGTGTCCCGAGGAGCAAGAGTTCCATGCGGTCAGCCCTAGGAGCTCCTTAGAGAAGAGCGCCATGGAGCGCTCCGTGAATACTGGCCAGAGTGCGGGCAAGGCGTGCACAGCCTGCTTGCTAGAACTATGGATCAGACTAACACGAGCACTGGCCAGTGGCTGGTGAGGAAATGCTGCTGCGTGGCACAGAGCTCGTGAGGGGCTCTGCTCAGATCTCAGGACCTGAGGCTCAGTGGGCGGCGAGGCACCAGAAACAGGACTCCCAGGCCCTGTGTTCCTTC
>NW_006159461.1:1320414-1332672 GCF_000334495.1 Tupaia belangeri chinensis | reverse complement strand
AAACCATCCCTTGGCGGAATGGCCATGCCAAATTCCCTCTTCTTCCATTCTCCTCCTGGGATTTTGGGCACACACGCACATACATACACCTGGAGTGAAGGTCCAGGACTTGAACCGCAGTCGGCCGTGTGGGAGTCCAGCACCTTAACCACCATACACCTGTTGGCCCCCTTCCTTAGACTCTTACTATTTCCCCCACCTTCAGTCTGAATATTTTTGCTGACTGCATAATGTTTTAAATAACATGTCAATATTTTATTAAGGTCATCATTTAAAAATAAAAATTATTGTCTTACTATGATAGCTACCATATGTGTAATATAATTAGCCCAATCCATGCTAAGTGTGAATGAAACAGGCCTTGATACTGATTATATCTGGACTAAGCAAAGGCATCATATTTGTATAGCATCATTTCCAGCTGAAGAAAACCTGAATGTTTTTCTGCTGCAGTCTAACAGGAAGAATACAGAAACAAACATACCTTTCAGAATTTAGCAATATCAGAAACATATTTTTCTTTTACTTTCTACCAAACCATTCCCAACTCAGGCTCACCCCATGATGCAGTAGTAAAGTGTGCTCAAGAGATGCTGGAGCCCTCAGGGTGACTGTGGTTCAAATCTAGGCTCACCCACCGGGCACACCAGGGGACTGTGGTTCAAATCTAGGCCCATGCACCTGGCACACCGGGCACATGTGCAGGTGCCAGGATCTAATGGGCCAGAAGACTGGAGGAGGAGGATGGGCCCATGGAGCTCCCCTCTCTTTCTCAGACACACATATGTGTGTGTACATACCCTGTTGTGAATTTAAAAAGAAGCCTTTAAAAAGAAAACCCAAACCATGCCCAGCTCATCAGAATGTCACAATTTAATTACTATTATTACTTTTTTGGGGGACCAGCAGTTAGCATAATGGCCATGTCGCTGAACTCCCACGTAGTCGACTGTGGTTTGAATCCTGGACCCGGTGGCTTAAACTCACGCCGGGCGCATGTGCGTGTGTGCCCAAGATCCCGTGAGGAGAACGGAGGAGAAGGGATTGCGGCGTGGCCATCCCCTTTGGGGGGTGATTTCTCACTTTCTGTCTCTCTGTCTCTGTCTGTCTGGCGAGTGCATGTGCCCTATAGCAAAAACCTCTCCAAAAGAAGAAAAAAAAATGAATTACTATTATTATTTTTTAGATTAGCTCAAAGACTTTCTAGGTGCCGGACCAGCAGGAGGCATGGTAGTTAAGGTGCTGAATTCCCACATGGCTGACTATGGTTTCAGTCCTGGACCTGGTGACTCAGAAATCACTCTGGGCACGTGTGAGTCTCCCAAGAGGGTAACGGAGTAAAAAGAGACTGTGGCATGGCAGCACCCTGGGAGACCATTTCTCACTTTCCCTTTCATTGTCTCTCCGTCTCGGTCTCTCTCCATTGAGTGCATGTGCCCGACGGCAAAACCAAAATCAAACAATCAAGAAAACACAACTTTTTAGGTACTACAAGAAGTATTGGAATGACAGTTGATCTCATTTACATATACCTTGATTTTCAACCCTAACATTGCAAAATGATCTAACAGAAAACAATATTAATCTTAAGAAATGAGCAAGATGAAACAATGCTATTTCTGTTTGATGAATAATCTAGTTGGGAAGACATTGAAAAACACAGTAATACAACCGAGAATCCTATTTTAAGATTTTTAATTGCTACTTATTCAGTAATTCATGATCTTCACTTGACATATGTTTTCATTCACATGATTTGAATGTTAATGTTGACTCTTGATTAAATCTATAGGAGCAAAATATTAAGAGAAGGCATATCCAGAAAATGTTGAAATACCTAATCACTGTTTTTGCATTTCAGAGACTCATCACAACAGTTACATGATCATCTGCCTAAACTCTAAAATCACTTTGCCTACATAGATGATTTTTGCAATAATAAACAAATAACGTCACACTAAACAGCATCATGCATACTTTAATACTGAGGCATAAGAGCTTCCAAATGACTAGACACTGTGAGGAGACGAAGCTACTAGGACCAATAACAGAATTTCTAAAACGTTGTTCTAGGCGTGTGACTTTGCCAGAGAGAGACAGAGACAGAGAGAAATAGAAGGGAAAGTGAGAAAGCATCCCTCAGGGGGGTGGCCGCACCACAGTCCCTTCTCCTCCTCACCCTTCTCAGGGTTTTGGGCATGCACCCACACATGCCTGGTGAGTTTTTCAAGATGTCCAGTCCAGGACTGGCACAGCGCAGATAGCCGTGTGGGATCCAGCCACCTGAACCATCAATGCCATCTGACTGGCCCCGAGACGTTTTGTTAGATTAATAGCTACCAATAACAGAATGCACTTTTGTTTTCTGAACACTGGATATATGGAAGTGCGGGTGAATCTACAACTTCACATATTTTGAGTAATTTATGGTGTCATCTTCTCCAGGCAGATGGTGATGTCAGTCCTAAGGGGAGCTCGCTGGACTCACGCACGTGCCACACTCCGTGACCTGAACTTGCGAGGACTACAGCTCGTTCCAAGCTTTATTGTTTTACATCCGCCCGCACGATGCTACCTTTGCAAATAAATGAATTTCAAGTTAAACGGCTAGTAGTTCATGTCAGTGACAGTGTCATTTAGACCAGCCCCTCCAGCGGGCTGTCACACAGGTTGTGGGTGGCTGAGAATGAAGGTGAGCCACAGTGAGGTGACAAATGAGGACACGCGCCCCGTCTCTGTCAGAGTTGGCACAAAGAGAGAATCAGGAATGTCATGAAGGTCGTACCTGTGAGGCTGGTCAGGACACTGCCCGGTTTGGGGAGAATCTAGCTGATTTTTATCCTGGGACATGGCCAATTTTTCAGCTGCAGCAATTGGACAACCAGAAAGACTGTTTCAAGAAAGAAAAAAAAAGGAGAATCTGAGTTAAAACGACAATGTGGTTGGCTTTGGCCCAGGCCCACACTGAGTGTTAAGTCACATGAATAGTTTACACGCACCATCTCATACTAAACGTCCCTGCAAGCTGGCAACGTCAAAACAAGTCACCCAATCCCGACTCAGAGGTGACAGGTAACAAACTCTTTTTTTTTTTTTAATGGAGATTTTTGCTACAGGGTGTATACACTTGCTAGAGAGACAGAAAGCAAGAAATCACCCCCTGGAGGGATGGCCCCACTGCAGTCGCCTCTCCTCCATTCTCCTCTTGGGATTTTAGGCATGTAGGCACACACACCCATGAGTCTCAAGCTCCCAGGTCTGGGACTTGAACCATGGTAGGCCACAGGGAAGTTCAGTGCCTTATCCACTATGCCACCTGCTGGCCCCACAAACTCATTCTTAAACCCATAATAGTACGTAAGGGAGAAACAACTGAAGCATTCCAAAGCTTCTCAATATTGTAAGCATGATGTGTTCGTACTATGGCAATGAGTCCAACTGTAGGCGTCAGCATGGCCATTCTGTGACCATCTGAGGATCTTTTAGCAAAACCTCAGGGTCTGAATTTTGTATCTCGGTTCACATCGAAAGTGTGGAATGTGAAGATTTCTGGAAATATGGTTTTATGCCGAATAGTGCTTCCTATTCACATATGCACGTGTGCTATAAAATGCCAACGTAAAGCAATCAGCGTTTTCACCGAAACCATTTATACATACAGAATACATCTGCGTATGAACACATGCTACATGTGCTTCGTGCGAATTGCAGTTATCGGTGAATGGTGTTAACGCTCACCTGGTTTACAGTAAAAACTACCAGACAGAAAAGCTCTTTTGGTACCTTTTTAGCGCTTGTTGGGTAGAATCCAAGATAACCCATAAGCAACTCTTTTCAGTGTCAAAACAGCAGGAAAAGCTCCAGAGCAAAAGAGAGCATATTCCGTTTGCATGACTACCTGAATGTATAACCCCGGCACCTACAATTATAACATGTTTTAGGATCATAACTGGCTGCTAATATAAAAAGTTTTAGGAAAGAAAAAAAGCTAATTTTCCTTTCTTTTTGACTCCCCATGTGCGGAGGGTTTTTCCTATCTATGTCAAGTGGTTCCACGTTCGATAGTAACACAGCAATTTTCATAACACATTATTAACGCAGTATCTTATTGCTGGACAGTGTCTCTCACATTTGGTTTTGTTTGCTTAGACAGAGTCTCGCCGTACTGCAGCCCTCCTCCTTCAGCCTCCAAGGAGCTAGGACTACAGGTATGTATCCCATGTCAGGCTTTTAGGCTGGGCAGGGAATCAAAACTGGGTCTCCCTGTGGCCTCAGCTCCCCAGGTAACAGCATCTACCAGCACACACTCCTACGACCGGGCCACCCATTTTTCCAATATGGCATGAGCATGTTGTGAGAATTACCTCCGGTGGGTGTTGCGGTTGCTGTTCACGTGGCCCCTTCCTGTGCATCCCGGGGTGGGGCACTTGAGCACGTTCTCATGCATGGCGAGAACTGGGCACGATCACATGGAAGGGAAGAACGGCTACCGTGAGCACAGAGCACAGACAGTCTGTCCCCCAGCGCATCCACGGGCTGTAGGTACACAATTTGCTCTGCTCCCTCCCCATGCACTAGGGGTCTTCAAATAGTTCAGGGAGACGCCTATTACGAGAAAACATGCCTGGATTTCGAACATTTTAATACCAATATAAACTTACACTTTAATTTCATGTTTGCATGCACTCTTCGTAGCTTCCTTAAATATCCAGCTTAAAACAAATATATGTTTAGGAACTTCAGAAATTATGAGCCTGCAGGTGGCGTGGTTGTAAGAGCACTGGATTCCCACATGGCTGACCACGGTTCATGTCCCAGACCTGGTGGCTTGTTTTCTTGCTCTCTCTCTCTCCCCTTCTTTCTTTTTCTCTCTGGTGAGAACACATGCCCTATGGCAAATTAAATAACAATAATAAATAAAATTAAATAACTGCTTTCTAAAAAAGAACTTCACAAAGTAAATCCAGCAATCTTGTTCAATTTATCTAATTTCCACATTACGTCTCATTTGTTTATTTTTGCTTATTTCTCCAGGGAGAGAGAGCAAGAAAGGACGTTCTCACTCTTCAGTCGCACCCCAGCCCCAGCCAGCCGGGTGCGAGACCCTAGGGGCATTCCATGAGCACGGTCGAAGTCCGTGACCTGTGCAGGGGGGCCCGGGACCTTCATGTGGCCTCGGCACCGTGCAGTGCTGTTACTGCCACTCCATGGCAGGCTGTGAGCTCCACATTTTGTGTAACACTGGACTAGAATAAGACCGATCTGCAGGTATGAAATTTGAAATGAGATGCTCATAACCTCCTTTTCACATTTATGTGCTTTTCTTTGAGGAAGTGGCTGGAGAACATTAATGATTTGCCTCCCAGTTCTGTTCATCTTTTCCCCATAGTTTAAGGTTGCGCGTACACTCATTATCTTCTTCTTTTTAATTTGCTAGTGGCCACACATGCTCCCAAGAGAGATAGCGATAGGGAACATGAGAAAGCTCTCCCATGGGGCCTGGTCACACTGAAATCCCTTCTCCATTTCTCCTGCTTTTCAGGATTTTCGGCCCATGTGCATGTGTGCCTGGCATGTGTTTCAAACCACTGGGTGCAGGACTTGATCCTCAAGGTCGGCCATGTAGGATCCAGCTGCCTTAACCCCCACAACACAAACAGTCTTCTTTATTTCCTAGTGATATTATTTTGACCCATAGTCCATCTGTCCCCTGACTCCACATCGTCCCCTGCCATTTGGTCATTGGCAAAAGGGCACAGTGCAGTGAGCACTCGAGACCCAGGCTGACGAACTGCCCACTCGGCAGGATAGTGCTGAGCTGACCAGATCAGATGTGATGCTCAAACCTGGCCTTTGAGAAGGGTGATGGTGAGAGGTTCTCACTTCTGTACTTTTTATAGCCCAAGTTCCCATTTCTATACTTTTTCTAACCTCCTACTTCAGACCGCAGAGGATGGAGCAGTTGGTCCTTCACAAGTGAGAGGGTTGTGAGGCCCTTCCTAGCTCACAGTGGGGCTGGACATGGAGAGATGGGCTGGGTTTCTCCTGCTCAGGGCTCCTGCTGCTGAACACAGCACATGTCCCCACTGGGGGAGGCCAGGAGGACACGGTGACTGGCCTGCGATGCACAGACACTAAGACTGACGCTGGGCTTGAGGATGCCTGGTCCCAGCTGAGAGGACAGCGTTGTCGCACTATCAAACTCTTATTTTCTGCATTCAGATGCTTTGAGCTGGGGGCCTTGCTGACCCTGGAGAATCTGCCCCTCTCAGGGCTAGTTATCAGAGAGAGAAGGAACACACGCACGCTGCGTGTGTGTGTGTGTGCGTGTGTGTGTGTGTGTGTGTGTGTGTGCGAGAGAGAGATCAGGAGAAAGAGGGAGGGAGAAAGTGGGTATTTTAACAGGACCTAGCAGTTGCGACCCTCTGCCGTCGCCCCCCAGGCAGTGAGGGTCACAGGCACACCCTCCCGTGCATGACCTGTTCAGGGTGGTTCAGGACCCAAACCTGGGCCTCCCACAGGTGGGGCTCTCCTGCTTGTGTGCTGAGGCTGGGCCCCATGAATGCACTTCTAAAATGCAAATGACCCGGCCTGCAGCCCATGCTGAGCCTTGTCTTTTCCTGGGTCCTCAACCTCTAGGTCACTGCCTCCTGCCGAATCAGCCCAGGGCCAGGTCCCACACAGCTGGAGACTGCCCTACGCAGGGGATCTCACTGAGATCAGGAGACCCAGCTGGTCCTAAACCTGCTGACCCCAGCTCTGCTTCTTCCTACAGAAGCCACGAGGGCCCCTCCCACAGTCCCCTCACCCCCTCTGCTCCATCCGACCCTGGTGTTTCCCACAAGGGCCCTATGGCAAGCCAGACCCCTTCTCTTGGGAACGGAGTACGAGCCTTTTCCATGACAATTGCTTCTTGATCTGTTGGGCTTATTACACCTCCCATTTTCTGTTAGCACCCCATATTTTAAAACACACTGCTGGACGGACACTGGGCTGATGTGGAGAGAGAAAATGCATGTCCCTTCCCGCCACACTGCAAGAGAAAGGCGCTTGCTTCTGCCAGGGCTGAGCGGTACTCACTTTCCAGGGGAACCCGCACTTTGTGGGGGCACCCCGAAAGGCTGCGATGGTGAGGGTAGAGCCCCGTCACGTGTCCTGTGCCATCGCACCCAGGGATGGGGCACTTGGTCTCTCTCTTTTCAGGCCTTGGTGAATCTACGGACAAATTAAATTGAGAAATGTATTTGGTTATTCTTCCCATTCAATAGCGTGGCCTTGCAGGGTGACATTCTCACTTTATTCCATTTTGCTGTCATAAACATTCTTCTCACATTGCCTTGAATAAAACCCTCAACTAAGACCTGTGGAAACAGAAAACATGTTTTCAATTTTCTTGGTTTCCTAAGCAAAGGCTGACAGGGCAGGGAGTGCTGAAATGCAGAGATGGTTTTGAGTTGCCATGTCGCATATCGCAGTGGGAGCCTCATTATGAAAAATCAACCCTATGCCAGAGTTTGAGCAGGCTCCCAAAAAGAAAAAAGAAAACTGACAAAGAAGAAAGAATTTATTTAATCTCAAACCATTTTTTATGGAAAGAGTTTTTTAGAAATATTCAGAATTACTAAATAAACCACTGTCTGAGAAAGGCCTCTCTGGCCTTGACCTGATGGGGCTCTTGAACCTTGTGCCCTGGGCTGGGGTCCACCTGCTACCTGTTCATTGCTCCCTGAGGAGCCACGACAACAGTTAGGAGAGGGGACAAGAATGCCACCTCGAGCTGGGTCCCCTTCCCACCCAGCAAAGCTGTAGGGTCCTAATGGGTGGCTGCCACTTTGGGCCAGTGTGCCACTAGAGGGGGAGCGGCAGCCACCGGGGTCACTCCGAATGCGGAAGCTGAACAAAGAGGCCATGGAAGAAGGCCAGGACAGGAGAGATCTTGCTGGAGCTCACAGAAAACGGGAGGGCAAGATGGGGCACCTTCCCAGGCTGGGGAGGCTGCAGGAACGCGGGCAGGAAGGGACACTGCAGCTGCTTCTGTCGAGCTGCTGTGGCCCCGAGCGGGCACGGGGCACTGAGCCCTAGCTGGGGATGAATTTTCTGGCGCGCACACGGCTGCGGGTGTATAGATATATAAGTAAGTGCGGACTAGGCGTGAATTCCGATGTGGTCAGCGCTAACACAGCCATGGCCTTGTGCGGAGGTTTTCCTGTTTGTGACTGAGATGGTAGATAAGCCTGTCCCCTAAGTCGGTGCAGTGCCCACTCCGGGGAAAGCCTGTCTCTTAGCAGGCAGGGAGGACCTGCGGGATCCCGAGAACACTGAGCGTCAGGAATAGCCAGCACGCTTGATGCTGAGAGCGAAAATAAGGACCCGGCGTGATCCTGCCCAGAAGCTGCGGCGTTGTAACACAGGAAAGGCCCCGTTGGCCAGGATGGAGAGCCCCATATGCTCCTGCAGGAGAGCTGCCGAGAGCCAGCCACCGTCGCCGGGCGGCAGACATCCCCAGGCGGAGCGAGGCAGGAGCAGACGTGCCTCTGCGACACCAGGTCACCCCAGTTGCTGGATGATGCAGTCCCGGACAGATGGGCACAGCAGGTTGTATGTAACGCAATTACACAGGGCCTGTGTTCGCAAAATGGGGAGGAGCCGGGAGGTGTCACCTGTGACACCATTGCCACCCAGGAGGGTCTGAGCAGCGCCGAGCTGTGAGTGAGCGCAGAACAGCCGCGGCTGTGTCCCTCAGCCGACAGGGACATGCCCAACTGCAGACATTTAGGACAACCAGGGACAGGACTTAGGTGCAAAACGGTAGAGACTACACCCAGAGGTTTCTAAGAGACAGAGGCATCAGGAGTCTGCGAGAGCCTGCGATGCTGTGGAGACAGACTTCACCCAGAGTGCCCAAGTTTAGGTTGATTTGGCTTGGGGAAGCTCTGGACCCCTAGGGAACTCCCCACAGCTTAGCTGGTGGGAACCGAAGAGGATGTCTGTCCTAGGAGGGCAAGTTAGAAAAGCATGGAAGGGGACCAGCAATTAGGGTAATGGCTATGTCGTTGGACTCCTACGTAGTCGACCGTGGTTCGAGTCCCGGTGGCTTAAAACTCATGCCGGGTGCGTGTGCGTGCGTGCCCAAGATCCCGAGAGGAGAATGGAGGAGAAGGGACTGTGGTGTGGCCACCCCCCGGGGGGGGATTTCTCACTTTCTATCTCTCTGTCTCTCTCTGTCTGTCTGGCGAGCGCACACGCCCTATAGCAAAAACCTCTCCAAAAGAAAAGAAAAAAAAGAAAAGCATGGAAGTTGAGGTACTAGATGCCCACCTACCTGACCAACTCTGGTTTGAGTTCCTGACCCGGTGGCTAGAAACTTACACTGGCCACTTGTGCGTGCATACCCAAAATCCCAGGAGGAGAATGGAGAAGGGACTGTGGTGTGGCCATCTCCCCCAGGGGTGACTTCTCACTTTCCCTCTCACTGTCTCTTTGTCTCTCTCCCCTCCAGGGAGTACACAGTTTCTGTGACAAAAACCTTAAAGAAAACAACCACCAGCAACAACAATAAAATGAGAGGAGCAACACAGAGGAGGAAACTTTAGAAAGTTCCTGGGAACAAGAATTAAGGTACGCGTTCATTTTGGTGCACACAATTGGCAATCCATGCACAGTTTTTTCATACTAGTCATTTTCTATGAACTTTTGGAAGCCTCTGGGTGTTTTGAGGGATCTTGTCCAAAGTCCTAAGCACATCAGAGAGTCTGGTGGGGAGCATCTGCTCTCCTTGCCATGGTGTTCACTACGGGATGATGGAGGGGGTCCTGACATGGTGCGAGGTGGGCACCTGCCCAGGCGGGGCCCACTGACGGCCCTCATGCACCTTGGTCTGCAAGCCTGTCCTCTGCTGATGCAACGGCAGTGCTTAACGGGCAGACTGTTTGTGTGATAAGAGCCAGCAGGTGGTGTGGTTGACTCTAACATGGCCAGCTGCAGTTCAAATCCTGGACCTGACACTTGCTTTCTTGATTTCCCTTTCAAGATAAATAATAATAATAATAACAAATGAAATTAAATAAAGAAGTAATTCTAAATTAAAGAAGCAGCAGCAGCAGAAGAAGAAACGAAGAGCCAGAGCAAGAGCTGGACGACTCTGCAGCCTGACTCTGCCTTTCCGTCCTCGGTCCAGGGCTGCACAGAGAGGTGGTCTTGCGCTCTGGCCATGTGACATCTTGGTTTCCTTGGTACTGTCCTCATCCACAACTGACATGCTCCTGCAGTTGTCCTCACGGCATCCCGTCGAGGCTGGGCACCAAACCGCGTGCTACTCATCTCACACTGTGACCTAAAGTCTCGCTAAATGCTCGGTAGCAATGACACAACCAAACTTGGTTTAGAACCCATCACTCACCTCAAGGCTTGGGCAAAACAAAATTTAAAAACCCTAGACTCCCCCATGAAATGCACTCCCCATTAGTGGCATGTAGAAGGCAGACGGGGAGTGAAGATGGTGTTGTGGAGAATACGGCTGTAGTTGGAATGAGTGTTGATTTAAGGGCATGGAATGCTTGTCGGAGGAAAAAAAAAACACATGTTGTACTGCTGGCTCCCACATCGGGAATAAGGAACGGGGATTTGGACTCTGCAGCAATGCTGTAAACTTAGCCTATTTTTCCCTACGAGGTGGGCTTCACCTTCCGACTGTTCGGTTCTAACCTAGCCTCCATCTCCTCAAAGAGACTTTTTAACGCCCCAGGGCAGAAGCATGCCCTACGGAACAGACTATGATATCATGCGTCCAGCAGCCCTGTGAGTAGTTCTCTAAGTCTTCAATGTGGCCTCATGTTTAAAAACACAGATATTATTACCATATTAAATTTGAAAACAAAAAAGTTATGCAAGTGTTCTAAAAATAAACAAAGGGTCATCCAGTATTTAAGCTATAGTTTAAATAATTAAAGCTCCTCCAAAGATATTTAAATATCTTTGTTTTTAAAAGATCATCAACTGTAAAATAAAACATCATTTCAGGTGTTAATAAGAAAGAAAAATTATTACTGGGACCAGCAGTTAGCATAATGGCTATGTCACTGAACTCCCATGTAACTGACCGTGGTTCGAGTCCCAGACCTGGTGGCTTAAACTCATGCCAGGCGCATGTGCGTGCGTGCCCAAGATCCCGAGAGGAGAATGGAGGAGAAGAGATTGCGGCGTGCCATCCCCCCTGGGGATGATTTCTTGCTTTCTGTCTCTGTCTTTCTGGCAAGCACACGCACCCTATAGTCAAACAAAACAAAACAAAACAAAACACCTCTCAAAAAAAAAAGAAAAAGAAAAAGAAAAAGAATTATTAATAATTAAACTATAGAATACCCTTCAGATTTCCAAGATGTTTGGCTGGGAAAGTTGTATCTCTTAAAAATCAATAAAATATTGAATATTAGAAATATGGATTTTGGGAAATTAGAGTAAATTCATCTTTTTTCCCAGATTTTGTAGCTCACGAAAAACAACAGTGGGCTAGCAGGTGGCAGGGTGGGTAAGGTGCTGGATTCCACATGACCAACTGTGTGTTTCGAGGCCCAAGACCAGCAGCAACATACTGGGTGCATGTGTGTGTGTGTGTGTGTGCCCAGAATCCCAGGAGGGGAATGAAGAAGAGATTGTGGTGTGGCCATCCCCCATGGCGGGGGGTGGGGAGTGTTTTCTCACTCTCCCTCTCTGTTTCTCTCTGGCAAGCAAATGCATCCTATAACAACAACAACAACAGCCACTTAAAAAATGCAATAATAGAGAAGTGAACAGGCTGTGTGTTAGGAGGAGGGCATGGAACGGGGTACAGTGGTCTGTCTCGATCCCCACGGGCGTCATTACTCTGCAGTAGTGATGCAAACCCTGCAAGGTGTCCGGTAGCATCACAGTCTTGCTCCTCATTACATGATAGTGTTTATTCGTTTTTGTTCCCTCGGCTCTGAGGTGCAAAACTTTATTTGTCAAGATTGCAAGCGAGGGAACCAGCAGTTAGCGTAATGGCTATGTCGCTGGACTCCCACGTAGTCGACCGCGGTTCGCGTCTCGGACCCGGTGGCTTAAATCTCACGCCGGGCGCGTGTGCGTGTGTGCCCAAGATCCCGAGAGGAGAATGGAGGAGAAGGGATTGCGGCGTGACCATCCCCCCTGGGGGGTGATTTCTCGCTTTCTGTCTCTATGTCTCTCTCTGTCTGTCTGGCGAGCGCACGCGCCCTACAGTGAAAATCTCTCCAAAAAAAA
>NW_006159461.1:1314285-1320401 GCF_000334495.1 Tupaia belangeri chinensis | reverse complement strand
TTGTAAAAACCTCACCAAAAAAAAAAAAAAAAAGATTGCAAGCGACTGCTCAAATGAACTTAAAATAAATGTCGAAATATATTATTTGTTTCTGGGTATGCCTTAGCCATCAGAACTTGCCAACTATGCCAGCATGTTCTTTTTGTAAGCTTGTTGGATCCCTGTCCTTGGTTTTTCCTAAGATATTCTTCCCTTAATTCTGAGGCTCTCAAACTTCTGAGTGGCCAAGAACGACCTCGAACTTGCTGGGGAAACATAGGCAAATCCTGCAGCAGTGAGTCCGACTGGGTCCTGGGGATGCCCACTTAAACAGGCCTTCCAGGTCAGTGGTCCCCAACTGTCCTGGCACCAAGGCCAGGCCTCGTGGAAGACAGTCTCTCCTTGGGGGGCAAGGGAGAAAGTTTGTCCCTGTACGACCCAAGTGCACCACACCCACCATGCGCCCCATTTTTACCACTAGCACATTGCAATACACCATGGACAATCACACGATCAATCCGGGCTCGCATATTAACCCGATTCCAAGCTGATCTGACAGGAGCAGAGCCCTGGCGCAGCGCTGCACGTGATGGGGCGTGGCTGTAAACACGCAACCACCCAGCTGTTCAGTGGGCAAAAGGCACACCAGACCACAGACTGGCACTGGTCCGTGGTCCAGGCTTGGGAACCCCTATTCTAGGCACTTAAGGACACCCCCTCTTCTCTTTGGAAACTACTGGCGTCATCCTCAGGGCCATCTGGTAAGAGAGTAGGGGTAAACTCTGTGGGCTCAAGGGACACAACTTTCCTGAAGTGTGAGGGACAACTCGAAGGCGTCCTCAGAGCACGATCACTCTCAATGAAGTGTGGATACAGAGTTAGAGAATTGGTCAAGTGTGGACTTAACAAATGCATTAACATCCAGTCTCATCCCAAGGAGGATCAGGGCATTCTGTGTCGTGCGCGTGTTTGGGCATCATTTTGAGACTCAAAAGCAATCGGATGGTCACGGAAGGAGAGTGAGGAAAAAAAACTAAAATTTCTGGAATTGATATGGCTAATGATATGATTTAACATCCAACAAGAACTAATATACTTCTTTTTTTTTTTTTTTTAGAGGTTTTTGCTATAGGGCACGTGCACTCGCCAGACAGAGAGAGAGAGACAGAGAGATAGAAAGCAAGAAATCACCCCCCAGGGGGGATGGCCACGCCGCAATCCCTTCTCCTCTATTCTGCACTCGGGATCTTGGGCACGCACGCACATGCGCCTGGCGTGAGTTTAAGCCACAGGGTACGGGACGCGAACCGTGTTTGACTACATGAGAGTCAGTGACATAACCATTACAACAACTGCTGGTCCCTACTTCTAACAGTGTTCAATAAAGTGTTTATTAGAAGTATGATATATATATACACACACACATATATGTATATACACATAATTGTTAGTAATTATTATTTTGCTACAGGGTGTGTGTACTCGCTGGAGAAAGAGAGAGAAACAGAGATGGAAGTGAGAATCGCCACACTGCAATCCCTTCTCCTCCATTCTCCCCTTGGGATTTTGGGCATGTATGCATATGTACCAGGCATGTTTTTCAAGCCACCAGGTCCAGGACTAGAACCAAACAGTTGGCCATGTGGGAGTCAGCAGCCTTAATAATCTTACTACCTGGCTGGCCCAGAAGTATGATATATATATTTTTAAAGCAGTTAAATTAAAAGAAATGGAGGCAATTTTTTTTTTCATATTTGAAAACATTGCAAACCTGACAAAATTTGACCTGAGAATTATCTAGATAGTAGGGGGAAGAGAAAGAAATGGTTTATTTTATAATAATGAGTTGATTTTAAAATTGCATTAAGTTGTCAAAAAAAAATATCAAATCAAACTGCTTTTTCCAATCCCTAAAGCAATTGTGTTTTCAAAATAAATGCAGAGAGTATCTTACGTTTGTTGTTAAAGATCTGTCTTCCACCCAGGTCGATAACTTTGGTTTGCCTCCTCTCTCCTGCCAGGTGCTCCAGTAAGAACCTGTCCAGCTCTTTGTAGGTGCTGTGGAAAACACAGCCTCGCCCGGCCTGCAGTGCTATGGCCTGCTCCAGCAGACTTAAGTTCCCCTTGGCCTTCTCCAGCTCACTCGAGTCTTCTGTCATCACTGCCAGGCTTTCGCCGTTTTCTTCATGGACCTCAGGGAAGGAAGGCTGGGCTTTGCCTTCTGGGGCTTCCATGGGAGCATTCTGAGGGTCCTTCCTTTCTGTTTCAGAGTCACATCTGTTCTCACAAGGGATAAACTTGTCGCCTTCAGCTTTTATTTCAGGGACTTCCAAGAGGTCTTTGTTACCCTCTGTCAACACAAACTTTGGGACTCTGTGTGTTTTGGTTTCATCGGAGGAGTTGGAACCGCTGTCCCAGCCATTGTCTGCACCATCCGAGTTACTCTCGTTGTCAGAGGAGGAGCAGAATGGAGGCTGGGAACCTTCGGTTTTGTCTCTTCCATCTTCAGAATGAATCATAAAGCAATCGTCTGCTTCGTCACTCTCCGCCTTTAGAGACTGAATGCCACTGTCATTTAAGTTTTCACTTGGGGTCTGAACAGACATATTTGTTTCTAATCTCCCCAAGTGCATTAAAGATTTGACCACAAGCTCTTGGTAACAAGCGTATCTGTCTTCCTTCCTGTGGGGCTTTTCTTGTGCAGTCGGGTGAAGTTTGTCGTCAGTAGCTTTCATCACAACTTCTTCTACGGAAAAAGAAAGCCAGTATTAGAAACAGAAGAACAAAATGATTTAAGGACATTGCACCAAGACATATATATTTATGTCCATATATTTATATGTATGTGTACATATATATACACATATTGACACATACACATATACATACATAAACATGTAAAATAAAAGAAAAATATCTTTAGAGCTTAATATACTAAGAATTGTCTTTAAAGAAATGAGCTATTATAACTTTTAGCATATTGTGTTTCTAGGGTACTAAACAAGAGAAGAAATAGCTACTTAACAATACGGGAGTGGTGAATGTGAAATTACTGCTAAAGTACACCTTCTGTTTCTAAGTCTTAGCCAACTAGAAGGAAATCAAATACACATTATATGTTGTAAAAATAAATTCACCAAATTGTCCTGATAGTCTAACAACATATTTCTAAAGCTTATTTATGTTCTCTACTGTCTATAGTGTCTCAGATATATGAGTGGACTTTGAAAATCCATGGACAAATGTAATTAAAGGACACATTTATTTTGGTGCAAAATAATTTGAAATCTGGGACCAGAAGTTAGTGTAATGGCTATGTCGCTGGACTCCCATGTAGCCAATCGTGGTTCGCGTCCCAGACCCAGTGGCTTAAACTCATGCCGGGCGTGTGTATGTGCCCAAGATCCCGAGAGGAGAATGGAGGAGAAGGGATTGCAGCATAGCCATCCCTCCTGGGGGGAGATTTCCCGCTTTCTGTCTCTGTCTCTCTCTGTCTGTCTGGCAAGTGCACGCGCCCTATAGCAAAAATCTCTCTCCCCCCAAAAATTGAAATCCATGCATAACTTTTTAATAATATTTTATGAACTCTTTGAAGATCCCTTAGATTTTCATATTTTTATAGAATATTAGCTAGAATATAAAACCCATCTATATAGAGATGATAACTAAAAGAATTCTACGGTTTTTAAGACTTCCTGCTTACTGTTCTTTTTTATTTTTAAGGTTTTTGCCATAGGACTTATGTGCTTGCCAGAGAGAGGGAAAGTGATATATTATCCCCCCAGAGGGGATGGCCACACCGCGATCCCTTCTCCTCTCAGGAGTTTGGGCACGCATACACATGCTCCTTGCATGATAGTCACAAGCTTCTGGGTTCAGGACTCGAACTGCAGTCAGTCATGTGGGAGTCCAGTACCTTAACCACCACCACCATACCACCTGTTGGCCCCCTTCTTTGCTTTCCTAATTATTACACTAACTCCACACTGAGGAAACACAAATGGAAGAACTAGCACTATCATACAATATCTTAAATAGTGCTGTGATGTAAATAATGGTTTGTCTTCCCAAGGTTTGTGTTCTGAAATCTGGTCCCCAGTGTAAAGGCACTGGGAAAAATACCTGTAAGAGTTGAGGTGTGCTGAGCAGTGTTTGGATCATGGAAGCACCCTCCTTAGGAATGGATTAATGCTCTCACAAGAGGGTGTGAGGTTTTGCATTTGGAGGAATGGTTAGTTCCCATGAGAGCGTGTTGTTATGGAAGTAAGAGCTGCTCTCAGGTCTCTGTCTCTGCACGCACCTGCTGACAGTCCTGCTTCCATCAGCCGTGTGTAACGGAGCACCAGGCAGCGGCTAGATGCTGGCCCCAAGCTCACAGACTTTCTAGTCACCAGAATCTTGAGCCTAGTAAAGTCCCTATTCTTTGTGAGTCGCCCAATCTGGGCTATCTCTGTTAGTTACACAGTAGTAGACTAAGACAATAACACATTTTCTGGTCTAAAATTGCATGAATCTGTGTAAAAAGGGAATGAGACAAGAGGTGGGAGTGGTTAGAGGAGGCTGAATGACAACTATTACTGTTAGTGAAGACCACCTTAAGTCGTGAACGCCAAGGCATCCCACGACCAAGAGCAACCCCAAGTGCCAGTCTGCCAAGACAGCCCAAGGAATGGTTGCTGTCGCAGGGTAGCTGACACTGTCACCCCTTCCCCATTCAGGAATGGCCCCCTTGGGATGACAGATTGCATGTATGTATGGTGAACTCACCCAAGCCTGTCCCAGGCAAGAACACCAAACGGAAGGTGTGGCTCACTGGTGACACCAGCCCTGGACTGGCATGTGGGGGGAAGCCCAGAGGCTCAGGCTGTGAAACGTACCACACAGCCGGCAGTGGTCCTGACATTGACTAGGACAAACGGGGGGGTGTTTCCGGGGCTCAGTGGCAGAGTGGGGGATGGGAACCACAAAATACTAAGCCCCTTAAAGACTGCTCAAGACACCAAGTGAAGTGCTTTCTGTGTTAATAAACATCTTTTGGGGGGAAGGAAGCCCAGCAGCCGGGGTGAGGCTGCAGGAGAGGGTGTCTGTGCAAAGACAATGTGCCTTTTTTCGTCTCATTTAATTTTTTATAAACATTGTCTCTGACAAGGACACTCAAAAATACATCTCCATCATCTTCCTTTCTGGTAATTATCTCCCTAAATCAACACTGGACTGCCAGGATCAAGTAAATATTGCCATAGTAACTAAAAGCATTTTTGGATGAAGGGAAGAATGTAGCCACAACACTAGCCCTGTAAATAATGCTGATTATAGGGTGCAGTCTTTTGTTGGGATCTATTCAACATAAACTGAAAAATTTAACATTTTAGTTCCTAGAAAAGAGGCTGGATAAACAAGCGTATAATATTGGACAGGATGGCCTATCCTCTCCTGAATTCCTATCAGAGGAACTCCAGGTTTAAATAATATATGGAGGATGGTCGAAAATGCAAATGAAGTTTTTCTCAATATCACGGTTGGCTATTAAGAGAAAGTGTAAAGGGTTATGATAATTTTAAAGTATTATGAACTACGGAAAACAAATAAAGAGCATTTTCAGTGAATATGCTCAATTCATTGAACTATTCTCTCACTCCACTTAACTACCCACATGTGTACAATAATGATTTATAGACATTATACCTAATTATGCATATTTGGGCTGTGTTAGAGTGCTAACAAAAGCTCTAGAAAGCAACAATTACCTCTGTTGCTTAGCTACATAGTTTAAAATATTCCTATTAAGTGCAGATCACCAGAGAGGCGGGAGTGACAGAAACGCACATGTGCACCACAATGCGTTTTGCTGTGCCGCTGCCAACTGCCAGCATTTTGGGTCATTTCCAGTTTACATAATTGTTTGGTTCAACTGTTTGTTATATGCTAAAAGAAAATATTTATTAATTATTCCTCAGAAAAAGAGGAGCCCTGCCGATAGAGGTGCCTCGGTGCGTTGGATGCGCTGGTTGCCGGGGACGTTCTGCAAACTCGCGACCAACTTTGCACGTTCCCACCTCCCCCTGGTGTTCACTGCAGTCTCCCAACCAAAAAAAAAAAAAAAAAAGAAAAACCTAAACAAAACATCAAACCCAAAA
>NW_006159461.1:1277085-1313934 GCF_000334495.1 Tupaia belangeri chinensis | reverse complement strand
CCCCCGGGTTTCACTGCAGGCTCCCAACCAAAAAAAAAAAAAAAAGAGACAAAACTAAACAAAACATCAAAACCAAAAGTTGAGTGAGCGCTTGCGCCTGACGGGCTGCGACGAGGCCCCCTCTCTCCCAGCTCTGCCACGGGCTGCCTGCGTGTTTTCACTCACGTGCTTGTGTTTGCTCTTTGGCCTGGTGATACGTTTTGTGCCGTTGCCTCTGGCATCCCTGAGAGAACCCTGCACGAGGAGCCCGGTGCACCCAGGCGTGAGTTCTGCTCCTGGCCCTCCTGTGTGCCCCCCTGCACAGGTCACGTAGTCTGCCAGAGCCTGTGGTCTGCGTACAATGACAGCGGCCACTCGGCCCTGCGCACACCCCACGGAGTCCCGTGGGAACACCTGACAGCATGCAGGAAGCGATGTCTGTCCTCCCCCTTCCCGGATGCTGTTGGAGAAAACAGTAATGGCACGGGGAGCCCAGGACCCTCAGCCTGAGTGAGGTGGGCCTGTTTTCACTCAGTAAAACCGACCCCTGGGAAGGCCATGCCATGGTGTTAAGGCTCAGCCGAGCTCGACACCCACCTGACCCAGTCTGTGGCACTGGTCACAGCGGCTGACGTGGAGTCAGTGGGCAGCACGCACTGTAAAGGCAGACCCTCTGCGGGTTTCGCCCCCCAGGCTGGGGTTGGGTTACAGCCCAGCACTGCCTAGTGCGGGACCCTGGGCTTGTCCTGGGGCTGGACGGTGGTGCAGTGGTCAAGTGCGATACTCTGACGGCTGCTCCACTTGGGAGGGATCTGAGTTCACGACGAGAGGCCTCCCTGAGCACACTGGGCATGCGTGTGCCTGTGGTCTGGGCTGCTGGGCCTGGGCGTGGGTCACAGCGTGAAGACCCTCTGGGGGTGCTGTCTCCTGTGTCTCTCTGTCTCATTCATTTGTTGTCTGTTTCTCTCATTTATGAGAAAAATAAATAAAAAACTTTAGAAAAAAACAAAAAACAAAAAAAATGATCAACGGCCAGATGATCAGCACCCTCCCCAGGATGTTGTCTGTTTCATTTCAACTTTATAATCACCACAAGAAAGGACCTTTCTGCTCCCTGTTACAGAGGGGAACCTCAGTTCTCGGGAGCTAAGGGCTTGCTGGAGACCCGGCTAGCCAGTGGAAGGTGAGTGGGGGACAGATGGCCATGTGGCGCCCACTCTGCTCCTTCCTGGGTGGCCTGCTCCCCCCGGATCCTGCAGCCCAGGAACGCCGTGGGTCATGGCCGGTGCTTACAGAGCACAGCAGCCCTAGCACGAGCACCGAGAATATCAGCTCTTAGCCAGTATTCCCCAAATCGGGATGTTTCCAAGAAGGGGTTTATGTGAGGAAACCGGAAGGCAGCTGTCAGCGGACTTTCACTGAGGAAACGCTGACCCTGCAATCGTACATAAAACCATGTAAAACACTAACAACCCGACCTCAACTTTTGTAATACCACAAAAGTAGGTCAGAAAATTCCTCGAGTCGACCCTGGGACACCAGGCAGCCACAGTCAACAGCCAAGTGTTCCAGGCCTGTCTGTCCTAAGAGCACGTAAGACAGCTGGGGCTGGGTACTTCCTTGCATATTTTAAAAACTGCTTTCCCTGGGGCCAGCAGATGGCATAGCAGTTATGTCAGTGGAGTCCCCCATGGCTGACTGTGGTTTGAGTCCGGGACCCAGTGGATTGAAAATCATGCCAGGCACGTGTGTGTGTGTGTGTGTGTGTGTGTGCACACCCAAGGTCCCAGGAAGAGAATGGAGGAGAAGAGATTGTAGAATCCCTTCTCATCACTCCCCTGGGGGGTGGGGTGATTTCTCACTGTCCCTCTCACTGTCTCTGTCTCTCTCTCTCCCTGTTGAGTGCAGCCTCCCTAAGGCAAACCAAACAAACAAACAAAGATTCTTTTAAAAGCTTGCTTTTCCTGACACATGGACACCCACTCAGTTACATACTGAAGCCCAGGTCTCTACTCCCAGCTGTCTGGTAACCCCCCGGGGCCAGGCTCTCGAGGACTGCATGTATGTCTGCTGTTCTGCTTCGCGACAGCTGGGGCCTCCTCTGCGGGAAGCTGCAGTGGCACGCAGGGCCACCACTCCGTGACATGGGAGCACATGCGGAGGTCCCAGGCCTCCTGAGGTCTCTTGTAGGTGGGGGCGTGCGTGTCTGTGAGGCCGGCCCTCTTGGAAGTGGCCCCCTCTCTTTTTTCTCTCACTCAGAAGAAATAAACTTTCAAAAATTCTTTGAAAATCACAGCACAGCTTGAGTTTACTCCTTTCCAGAATCCTACAGGATGGAGGACTAGAGGAAGGGAATTGTGGCATGACCAGATCATTCTTTATCTCTGAATTTTTCTTACTTGAATAACTCTATTAAAGTAACACGATTTTTTTGTTTGTTGACTTTGGATGTTCCCGTGTGTGTGTATGTGTATGTGTGTGTGTCTGTTTGGAGATATACACACACACACACTATATATATTATATATATTACATATATATAATATATATTATATATATATTATATATATTACATATATATAATATATATTATATATATATTATATGTGTATACATAGTAATCTACATACATGGTAATATATATATTAGTTTTTGCTATAGAGTATGTGTCCTTGCTCTGGAGAGGGATGGAGAAAGAGCCAAAGTGAAAAATCACCCTCTGAAAGGATGGTTACATCTCAGTCTCTTCTCCATTCTCCTCTGGATATTTTGTATGTGCATGCACATGTACCCAGTGTAATTTTTCAGCCACCGAATCTGGGACTCAAACTATTCAGGCAGTTATGCAGAATACAGTGTCAGTGCGCGGGAGCTAAGGGCTTGCTGGAGCCCGGGCTAGCCAGTGGAAGGTGAGTGGGGGACAGATGGCCATGTGGCGCCCACTCTGCTCCTTCCTGGGTGGCCTGCTCCCCCCGGATCCTGCAGCCCAGGAACGCCGTGGGTCATGGCCGGTGCTTACAGAGCACAGCAGCCCTAGCACGAGCACCGAGAATATCAGCTCTTAGCCAGTATTCCCCAAATCGGGATGTTTCCAAGAAGGGGTTTATGTGAGGAAACCGGAAGGCAGCTGTCAGCGGACTTTCACTGAGGAAACGCTGACCCTGCAATCGTACATAAAACCATGTAAAACACTAACAACCCGACCTCAACTTTTGTAATACCACAAAAGTAGGTCAGAAAATTCCTCGAGTCGACCCTGGGACACCAGGCAGCCACAGTCAACAGCCAAGTGTTCCAGGCCTGTCTGTCCTAAGAGCACGTAAGACAGCTGGGGCTGGGTACTTCCTTGCATATTTTAAAAACTGCTTTCCCTGGGGCCAGCAGATGGCATAGCAGTTACGTCAGTGGAGTCCCCCATGGCTGACTGTGGTTTGAGTCCGGGACCCAGTGGATTGAAAATCATGCCAGGCACGTGTGTGTGTGTGTGTGTGTGTGTGTGCACACCCAAGGTCCCAGGAAGAGAATGGAGGAGAAGAGATTGTAGAATCCCTTCTCATCACTCCCCTGGGGGGTGGGGTGATTTCTCACTGTCCCTCTCACTGTCTCTGTCTCTCTCTCTCCCTGTTGAGTGCAGCCTCCCTAAGGCAAACCAAACAAACAAACAAAGATTCTTTTAAAAGCTTGCTTTTCCTGACACATGGACACCCACTCAGTTACATACTGAAGCCCAGGTCTCTACTCCCAGCTGTCTGGTAACCCCCCGGGGCCAGGCTCTCGAGGACTGCATGTATGTCTGCTGTTCTGCTTCACGACAGCTGTGGCCTCCTCTGCGGGAAGCTGCAGTGGCACGCAGGGCCACCACTCCGTGACATGGGAGCACATGCGGAGGTCCCAGGCCTCCTGAGGTCTCTTGTAGGTGGGGGCGTGCGTGTCTGTGAGGCCGGCCCTCTTGGAAGTGGCCCCCTCTCTTTTTTCTCTCACTCAGAAGAAATAAACTTTCAAAAATTCTTTGAAAATCACAGCACAGCTTGAGTTTACTCCTTTCGCACAAGTGGATTTTCGCATGGTCTGGCTTGAGCTCTGTTTCTGTAACTAGGTAGGGTCCTTCCAGAGGCAAAGCTGCTCTCCAGGCCACTGGGCTATGTGACTTGTACTGAGAATGGAAGTGCTAGGTAAGTCGACGCACCTTCCCAAGTGGAAATGGGAGTAGCTTATCCCTTTCTGGCATTTGTTGAAAGAAACATGTGTTAAAAGTGTCACCCAGCCCTGGAACATCTCCGTCTGTGACAGACTTCCCCGGACAGTAAACACGTGCCATGCTGCCTGGACTCTACACACGGGCGTGGCCCATCGCTTGGTGAGGGGGTGAGGTGCTTCGCACTTCCCGTCTGCCCTGGGAGGGCCGCACCTGCCATCCCTCTGGCACTGCGGTGCAAGCTCACCCTCCTGCAGGGGTGCACCTGCACTGTTCTGCCCACCTGCATCTCTTTGAAAGGCTGCAGCTGAGGGGAGAGACAGTAGTTCATGTGTGGATGGGATAAAAACTTGACAGGATTCAAACTCATGGTCTTAGCCTTTGGAAATGAAAATGCTCTCTCACCATCCGAGGACGAGTTCTTAACCTGAGATGTGACTGAGCATGTTCCTGGGCTCACGAGGACCCAGAGCACCTGGCTAAATGGAAGACTCGATTGAAACCTGGGCGTGGGTAGGAACTTGGCTCTCCTCCTGGGAGGTGACGGGCACTTCCTGGGAGAGCTGAAAGGCAACTTAGACTTGCAGCCCTCTGGACCAAGAATAGGAACATCTGTGACATATCACTTCCGGAAACTGTGACTTCGTGGTGTGACACTGTACAAACTTTACCCAGTCTGCTTGCTGAAGGTGGTCGGGCATGAAAAGAACCAACTACAGAGCATGGCTAGCTTGGGAACGGTATCGCTTGTCCTTCTGTTGTTTCCTAACGTCCTTCTTTCTGACACCTACGGACTGTGGGGCCGTCAGCATTAAATCTGGTCCCCAATGATCTGATCCGTAATCTGTGACTACGATCGCTTACGTCTCCTGGTGTCGCTGAGGGGCTATAATTTGTGTGCCTGGACTTTATTAAGAACTCCAAAATAATGGTGCTACTCCTGTCGTATCAGCATTTTCGTTATTATCGGCATGATTCTACTAGTAAATATAAAAATAGTTAGCATCTGTGAACCTGCAAATAAACGTGCATCGGTGAGTTAGGACACTCTTCCCTTGGCTAGTAGAAGCATCAGTGATGTTTGAACAACTTCCGAAGGACATGGGGGGTGCACTTGCACCTTTGCCCTCAACATCCTCAGGACAATGTATTGATGCAGAAGGATGCCCATTTTCTGAAATGTCTGGGGAATTAATGTCAGCTAGATGGATTACCTCTCAAGTTTAACCACGATGACTCAAAGACTTTTTCCTGATATTAGAAGCCACACGCAATTCTCATGGATCAGCAAATAGAACTGACCAGCTCCAGAAAACAAAAGAACGTTAAAGAAGATTATAATTTACAGATAAACCAGGAGGCTTTAAACCTTATTCTAAACATAGAAAAGCCAGCAAATTGACTTAAACACGTTCAGATTGGAATACAACTGTTTCACTCACGGACCCTTAGGCGACTCTAAGCCAAGATTACTGGAGAGGAGCTGGTTCCGCTCTGAGGTCTGTGCCCGCTCGGCCAGTGTGCTCTGCCGTCTCCTCTGTTAATAACTATTGCCGTTACTATAATTCTGTACACAGTAAATATTTATCATCCCAGAATCATGAATCATAAAGGCAGCCTCATTGCCTCCTGTCTAAATGATACTTATTTCAAATAACAAATTGTTTAGTATATTTTGATTCCTTAAAAGCTGCATTCAGAAAAAACTGTATATTTAATAAAACATATGTACACTAGATTTCATGTTTTACTAAATCAGTCTTTAAATATTAAAGTTTTTTATAAATGTTTGAGGTTTTCTGCATGTCTCTCAGCTTCAACCTTATGCACAATGTGGCCCGTGACATTTCTTTTCTTTTTTGAGAGGTTTTTGCTATAGGGTGCGTGTGCTCGCCAGACAGACAGAGAGACAGAGAAATAGAAGGCAAGAAATCACCCCCCAGGGGGGATGGCCATGCCGCAATCCCTGCTCCTCCATTCTCCTCTCGGGATCTTGGGCATGCACCCACACGTGCCCGGCGCGAGTTTAAGCCGCAGGGTCAGGACTCCAACTGCGGTTGACTACATGGGAGTCCAGCGACATAGCCATTACGCTAACTGCTGATCCCCAGGCCCAGTTTTTTTAAACATTTTCCCAAGAACTTTTGAAGACCCATGGCACACACGCACATGCACACACACACACACACACACACACACACACACACACACCCTATGTTCTATGCGAATGAAGACACAGCCTTTGCAGCCAGGAGAGAGGCACATTTGGGCTGCCCCTGCCCGCTACCTGCAGTGGGGCGGTCGCTGGCCTCCGAGGGGCTGCTGTCCTCAGGCCTGTCGTCTCGGTCTTCTTTGCAGTCCACGCTGGGGCTGTAGTGGCGCGGCTTCATTAGCAGGGACTTCCTCTTGTTGACCGGGACGCCCAGCGCGTGCTCCTCCGCGGCCCTCTTCCTGGCCATGGCGCAGCCGCAGGCGGCACTGCACGAGCGGGCAAAGAGAACACGTGAAGGGAGCTCCCCGCGAGTGTAACCCGAAGCCTCGGGATCCTTGGGCCTACAGGTTTAGGGTTAGTTGTTGGCACTAACGAAAACAGCCCATCCATGGAATCCATTGAACTGTGTGGTTTCTATTTTACTGCTTATCAGAAGAGGTTTTTTTTTTATCATCCTTAATCCTGAGTAAGCGTATGTTAATCTATGCTTTGGTTGGCACGGTACTAAATGCCCAGGGAGGGATGAAACAAGATTTGCACTGGTTTGCTAATCCTAAGAAACAGCTAATGTGAAAAATATACCACCATATACAAAAGTGTGTCCAGTATGGATAAATCACACGGTTTTTCAAATAGTCGTTCGCTAGCGAGACTGCTTATCTCTGCTGCAGTCGTGTCTCTGTGAGCGGGTCCCGCACATCCCCGGCTTTGAAAAGGCCACCACGAGCGAAGCGACCGGCTAGGGACCTCCCGTCCACACCTCGCCAATCACAAAGGAAAGTGATGCCGCGTGCCATTCTGCCTTCAGATTCCCACCCATCTGGCTCCAGAACAAACACAAGGAAGAAGATTGGGTTTCACCAGAGTGGACGACTGTACCCTCACTCCTGCTCTCATACGCTGTACTTGGAAATGCTCCTGAGGGTGGCCTTTCAAAACCGATTTCCTACATAGACCTCATCCCGAATTAATCACTCTCTGTGTGAAGTTTAGACAAACATTTCCTTGGCTGGATCCATGCAGACTAGAGGGTTTAGCCAACAGGGAGTCTAGTCTGTGAGATAGTGACCAAACGCTCTTTGAAGAAAAACGCCAGGGACCGTAGATGAAAAAGTCCACAGAAGGGACGCCTAGACTCAGAGTATCAAGGTATTACTTACCCCATCTCTAAAAGATTGAATTCTGAGTCGTGTGATTAAACCAAGGCTTTAAATTGTTCTCCCATAAACATCAATGCAAAGAGATGGCCCGGTGATGACCACAATTCAGTTATAGTTATAACCAAATTCTTGAACTTAGAAGAGTAGATCAAAAAGCTTCCAAGGGGAAAAAAATTGTCCTCCTTTCCACGAAAAAAGGAGGAGAAGAAGAAGGAGAAGAAGAAAAAGATGGTTCTGGAAGGAGATATTTCAAGTTAGAAATATCTCAAGAAAGATTAAAAAATGGAGAATTAAGAAATTCTGATGGGAAGAGTGAAGTTCCTAAATCAAATAATAAACGTTCTCCACATTTTTCTGATGGGTTCAAATTTAAAGTGACCCTGTGTTTGGGAGTCTCAAAAAGTTCCTGGAAAATGGAATTAAAGTGCAAGTTTATTTAGTGAAGAAAAAAAAAATGAAGCCCTTGTATAATTTTTTTCATAATATGCAGTTTCTATGAACTTTTGGAATAGCCTCCTCTCTGCTCCCACACGAAGATGGAGCAGCAGAGCATACAGCTAGACAGCTCTAACAGCCCGAACCAGCTTTAAGGAAGGCTGTGCACAAAGAGAAGGTCTCATGGGCGGAATCCACTGGTCTGTCATGTACCAAGAGCACACAGACAAATGGAACCCCTGACACGCACCTTCTTGGTCTAGGGAGGGCAGGGGGCGGGCAGAAGAAACTTGCCAAAGGGTTAAAGTGCATGTACATGTGGACAGGCAAGAAGTTCCCTAAACTAGCCCAGGTCTCCTAAAGCCAAGGAGTCCCCATAAAAACTGCTCAGAGAAGAAACAAGCGAGATCGCGAAGCTGTTATCATGAGCCAAGATTTGTAGGAAATGGTTGCTGCTCCTATGTCATTGAGAAGTTAGAGCAGGGACAGAAAGCCGATTTCCAGAACATAGTGAATATGGGTATTGGGAAAGAATCAAACCAAGTGTCTTTACTTTTTCTTTCTTTCTTTCTTTCTTTCTTTCTTTCTTTCTTTCTTTCTTTCTTTCTTTCTTTCTTTCTTTTTTTTTTTTAAGATAGGGCACATGCATTTGCCAGAGAGAGAAACAGAGAAGGAAAGTGAGAAATCACCCCCAGTGAGAATGGTCCCACCATCCCTTCTCTTCCATTCTCCTCTTGGGAGCACTTAGCCACTGGGTCTGGGACTTGAACCGTGGTATGCCATGTGGGAACCCAGCACCTTATCCACCACCCCACTGCTGGCCCCCTACCAAAGTGTCTTAAAGTGAAGATTTGTTAGGATTCTAGTTTCCCTTCTTTTGCATAAATACCCAGAAGCAGGACCGCCAGATAATTGTATTTTTATTTTTAAGAAAGCGCCTGTTGTGTGTATTCGTGGCAGTACTATTCACAACAGCCGAGACGTGGAAACACCCTTTGTGTCCACGGACAGGGGGATGATTAAAGCAGATGTGGTGCACGCAGTGGGGTGAGCAGCACTCAGTCTTGGGGGGAAGGAGAGCCTGCAATACTCAACAACTGCGCGAGCTCTGAGGGCGTTCTGAGTGGAATCAACCAGGCACGGAAAGACCGATACCACGTGATTCCACAGACAGGAGAAGTCTAAAGCAATGAAAAGGAAGAGTGGAACAGTGGTTGCTGGGGGCTGGGGAGGGGCACAGGAGGAGTCGCTAATCAGTAGGCTTGAAATTCCAGGCAGGCTCCACGCCTACTCCAGAGATCTCTGCGGGATCGTACCTACTGATGGCGAGGCTGTGTTGCACACTGAAAACGTCGTCAGGAGGGTAGAGAGTAGCTCTCATGTTAAACCTTACTACAATCAACTATAAAGAAGTAGGAGGAAGAGAAGGAAACGGAGGAGAAAAGTAAAAGGAGGAGGCAGGAGGAAGAGGAGGGTGAGAGGGAGTGGGGGGAAGGAGGGAGGAGAAGGAGAAGGTTACTTGTGAGCAGCAGGAAATACTGACTAATAAACCCTGGGGTGGTCGGGATGGTTAGCAACCAACTGCTCAGTCAGGAAAACGTCATTTCTTTCTTTGAGAGTGGAGGTGATGAATGGGGCTAAACATATGTTCTGTATAAAACCTTACAAATTTTATCTTAATATCATCATCCAGTTTGCTTATAAAGACAAGTTAACATTCCCAAAATCACATAACTAGGGACAGGTGGGGCTGATTTTTTTTTTTTTTAAGAAATTTTTGCTATATGCACGTGCACTTTCTGGAGAGACAGAGAGACAGAAAGCAAGAGATCACCCCCTGGAGGGATGGCCACACTGCATTTCCTTTTCCTTCATTCTCCTCTCAAAATCTTGGGCACGCACACACAGCGTCTGGTGTGAGTTTTTGTTGTTGTTGTTGTTATGTTTTTGGAGAAGTTTTTGCTATAGGACTCGTGCACTTGCCAGAAAGACAGAGAGAGTCAGAGAGACAGAAAGGGAGAAATCACCCCCATGGGGAATGGCCGCACCACAATCCCTTCTCCTCCATTCTCCTCTCGGGATCTTGGGCACACACGCACATGAATTTAAGCCACCAGGTCCAGGACTCAAACCGTGGTCAACTACATGGGAGTCCAGCGACATAGCCATTATGCCATCTGCTGGTCCCATGAGTTTTAAGCCACTGGGTCTGGTACTCGAACTCCAGTCGACTACATGGGAGTCAGCGATGTAACCATCATGCCATCTGCTAGTCCCTGGGCCTGATATTTGAATCCAAGCCTACTGAGCCCCAAAGGTCATGGCCTCTTCTCTGTGTTGCCAGATGAGACTAACAGAGTTGGGTCATTTGTGTACAAGTCGGATAACTCACTGAAATAAAACAGCGACCTCTTCAACTGGAAGAAAGATGCCTGCCATAGCGCCATGCCCAGTGCTTTCCATGGGAATATGCAGGACATCCCTGAGTCTGAAGATGACACTGAGCTGCAGCGATCAGAAACATATAAATACGATGAGCCCCCCGCCCCCAAAGTCCATGGACTGCAGCAGTAGAACGAAGCTACTGAGATGACAAGTGATAGTGAAAAGTAAGTTCAGTCTCTGGGTCCAAATGTTAACTGTAGAAATGTAGGATGAAGGGGATACGTAAGGTCTTATCAAAAGAACAAGTTTAGCTTGAAATAACTTTTTTTTTAGAGGTTTTTGCTATAGAGCATGCGCACTCACCAGAGAGACAGAGAGAGACAGAGTGACAGAAAGCAAGAAATCACCCCCCAGAGGGGATGGCCATGTCGCAATTCCTTCTCCTCCATTCTTCTCTCAGGATCTTGGGCACGCACACACATGCACCCAGTATGAGTTTAAGCCACCGGGTCCAGGACTCGAACCATGGCCGACTACATAGGAGTCTAGCGACATAGCCATTATGCTCACTACTGGTCCCTGAAATAACTTTCTTAAGAGATTTTTGGTATAGGGTGTGTGCACTCACTGAAGAGACAGAGAGAGACAGAGAGACAGAAAGCAAGAAATCACCGCCCAGGTAGGATGGCCGTGCTTCAATCCCTTCTCCGCCATTCTCCTCTTGGGATTTTGGGCACGCATGCACACGTGCCTGGCATGAGGGTTAAGTTGCCAGGTCCTGGAATTGAACCGCAGTTGACTATGTGGAAGTCCAGCAGCGTAACTACTATGCCATCAGCTGGTCCCTGAAATAAATTTTTGTATGTGGTAGTAGAGATATGAACTAGCTTTGGCAATACTAACCACATCGTCTGAAATAAATAGCTGAGTCTTTGGGAACCTTCAGTCCCCGTTTCTTTATCCCTAGGAGTGGGTTCATGACTGTATGACACGTGTTTTGTGTATAGTAGCGCTGCGCCTATCCTGGTAGTGACGAAGATGGAGGCCCTGGTAAGGCGAAGACGGAGTTCGAGCTGCTTGGGCGCCCTGCTCAGTGCTCAGCCCCGAATGTCGCTGTCGGTGTGCACACCCCGACCTCTCTCCCTGCACACCACCCAGATTGACGCCTGCGTGGATGTCTGCAAGCGCATTCTCCGTTTTTACACGATATTTATATTTACATAAATCACACCGGATTTGCATGAGACATTTGCTTTAAATCTCGCATTTTTGTGCATTTCTCTGAAGCACAGTACCCACAGCCCAGGCAGTGTTTGGAGCTAAAATAAAAGGCTTTATCATAAATATTACCCTTTGTGTGTGCATGGAAAATGGTCCCTTTCCTAGCTTTCCCTGAGGGCACACTATTTTGGCTTTATTGTGACACTTCACTGTGACACCGCAATGAGGGAAAGCCGTGCTTTACCTGTCACTGAGAGAAATGCCACAAAATGCTAGCATATCTCCTCAAGGTTGCCAGAAATCATTTCCACTGGGCTGTGTTTTCCCATCTGCGGAGCTCTGAAATGTTAAGGAAATAAATGAGCTCTATTATCTATATTTTTCTAGTAGATGAGGAAGAAAGAGAGAGAAAAAAAGATACTCAGCCCTGCATTTATTGTTCTATTCAATCAAACTGTTGCTTTAAACAGCCAGGGTCCCCCAGGAACTTTATCGATGCACCAAATACCTTTCTACACTGTATTTCAGGTTTTGATTGTATTAAAATATCGTGAAGGGGTCTGCGTTTTTACCTGAGAGGTAATTTTGGTAATTTTATGTATCCAAAAAATGCTTCCATTTAAAAACGTAAATTCAAATGTAAAATGCTGTTTCCTTTGATGACAACATAAGATTAATTTTTTCCTGAAAAATCTTTGAGGCAAACAACAATTAGATAATATTAATGATAGGTTCAATGCTGGAGCTGTATCTAGAAGTCAAGTGTATTGGCCTTTAAGGTTTCAGAACAAATTAGGAAACGTAATAGGCAGTTTTAACTTATCTTCTGCAGTAATAAATTCTCAGTACCTATTATCAGAAGATATGTAACTTATTTTTCTTTTTTTAGAGAGAGACTTTTGTTATACGGTGTGTGTGCTCACCAGAGAGACACAGAGACAGAGATACAGAAAGAGAGAAATCACCCCCCAAGGGAGATGCCCACGCTGCATTACCCCCTCCTCCATTCTTTTCTTGGGATTTTGGGCATGCATGCACATGTGTCTGGTGTGAGTTTAAGACTCTGGGTCTGGTACTTGAACCGTGGTTGACTATGTGGGAGCTCAGTGACCTAACTATTATGCCATCTGCTGGTCCCCTGTAGCTGCTTTTTAAAAATGTGGATTCAGCAATAGATACATCCTGAGCGCATGTTCTTAAAAGAACGAAACAGGGCTAGCAGGGCACATGGAGGACGAGGTAACTGGGTCCCACATGGTTGACTGCATGGTTGAGTCCCAGACCCGGCAGCTTGAAAATTACACTGGGTGTGTGTGAGGGTGCCCCAAATCCTGAGAAGAGAATGGAGGAGAAGGGATTGAGGCGATTTCTCACTTTCACTCATTTTCTCTCTCTCCAGTGAGCACACGTGCCCTATAGCAGTCCAAAAGAATGAACAGTATGAATCCCTGAGTCCAAGGAAACCATTTACATGGTCCAGAATTTTCAAGGGTAATGCTTAACAGGTATTCCAACTGATTTCTTCTCATTAGGCAGAACACCATAGACTCATTGAATGGGGCCAAGACATAGGAGACAAAGGTATAATCACTGAAAATAAAAATCATTAAATTATGATTATTTACAGAAATATGATTGTGTTTGAGAAAACCTCCCCAAAATTCTACAAATAAAAGTTTTATTTTTAAATTTTCTTTCTTTCTTTTTCTTTTTCTTTTCTTTTTCTTTTTTTTTTTTTTTTTTTTTTGGGTTTTTTTTTTTTTTTTTTTTTTTTTTTTTTTTTGCTATAGGTTTTTGCTATAGGGTGTGTGCGCTCGCCAGACAGACAGAGAGAGCCAGAGAGACAGAAAGCGAGAAATCACCGTACAGGGGGTTTGGCTATGCCGCAATACCTTCTCCTCCGTTCTCTCGGGATCTTGGGCACACACGCACACGCGCCCGGCGTGAGTTTTAAGCCACCGGGTCCAGGACGTGAACCGCGGTTGACTACGTGGGAATCCAGCGACATAGCCATTACGCTAACTGCTGGTTCTCAAATAAAAGTTTTAAAACAAGAAGTAAATTTAGTAAGGTCACTATTCAAAAATTCATTGACCTTTTATAAAGCAACACTATATGATTAGAAAATAAAAGTTTTAAAACCCACATATTTTATCATAGATATGTAAAACATCTAGGAATATATCTAGGAATAAATAACAAAAGATGTATAAAACCTGTCCAAAACAAACAATGTATTGAGAAAATTAAGGAAGACCTAAATAAATGAACAGACATAAAATGTTCATGGAATAAAAATTCAGTGTGGGAAGATACCCATTTTCCCCAAGTTTATCTACTAGAGCCAATGCAATCCCTATCAAAATTCAAAGACGATTTTTTTTTCCAGAAATGAATAGATTGATTTTATACTTTTTTGGGAAATGAAGAGGACCACAGACAGCAAAGGCAGTCTTAAAGATGAACAACAAACATGGAAGACTTAATCACAGACATCAAAGCTTCTTATTAAGCCATAGCACTCGAGAGAGCATGCCACAGGTATAAAGTATAAGTCAACGACCAGTGGAACAGGATAGAGGCACCATCTACTGAGTTCAGAAAGAGACTCACACCTACATGGTCCATCTGTTACAAAGGCATTTTGGGGAAAGGGCTATTTCTTTTGTTGTTTTTTTTTTTTTTCTTTTTTGGAGAGATTTTCGCTATAGGGCACGTGCGCTTGCCAGACAGACAGAGAGAGACAGAGAAACAGAAAGCGAGAAATCACCCTCCAGGGGGGATGGTCACGCCGCAATCCCTTCTCCTCCATTCTCCTCTCGGGATCTTGGGCACGCACGCACACGCGCCCAGCGTGAGTTTTAAGCCACCGGGTCTAGGACATGAACCGTGGTCGACTACATGGGAGTCCAGCGACATAGCCATTACGCTAACTGCTGGTTCCCGGGAAAGGGCTATTTCTTCAGTGAATAGTGCTAGATCGATGAAACAGCTATCAGGGGGAAAAAAAGTCCTAACTTTTACCTTACAGAACACACAACGAACAATTCCACAAAGATTGTGGACTTAAATCCTATGCTGAAAAACAAAAAGCTTCTAGCAGGGAATGTGAGACAAAGTCTTTATGACCTGACAGTAGGCAGTTTTCAAGCAGTTTACAAAAACCATGAATTTAAACAAAAAGACGGATAAATTAGCACACGTGTGCATTCAAAATGCTGGATGGATACTGTAGTCTAGTGTTTAAAGGAGTCGATGACCAACCATGGTTCAAATCCTGGCCCTGGCAGCCTGAAAAACACACTGGGCACATGCGTGTGCATGGCCATAATCCCACGGGATGGAGAAATGGAGAGGGATTACTCCATGAGCGCACCCCACAGGGGAGGTGCTCTCTCCCTCTCCCCATCTCTCTGTTTCTCTGTGAGCACACATGTCCTCTGACTACTTAAATAAATAAATACACGTTATTTTATCAGGATATACGAAATAATTCATCCTGATTAATGTTCTGTTTACAGTTTAAACAAAATCAAACTGAAGATTCATTGAGGCCTACTCTTAACAAGGACAATCTTATCAGTTTATCATATTCTTCACTACAGTTTTGTTGTTGTTGTTTTTCAGGTTTTTCCATAGGGCACGTGTACTCACTAGAGAAAGACAGAGAGAGATAGTGAGAGGGAAAGTGAGAAGGCACTCCCCGGGGAGGAGGGCTCACGCCACCATCCCTTCTCCTCCATTCTTCTCCCGGGATTTGGGCACTTGTGCACACACGCCCAGCACAATTTTCAAACCACTAGGTATGAATTTGTACTGCAGTCGGCCGTGTGGGAATCCAGTGCGTTAACCACCATGCCACCTTCTGATGTCTTCATAGCAGTTCGAAAAAGACCATTAAGAATGAAAAAGCAAGCCACAGAGTGGGAGCCTGTATGTGCAACACATATCAAAGAAGAACTTATATACAAAACATATAGACAATTCTTCCAACCAAATAAGAGGAAAAAAGACCAACTGCCAATTTAAAAAATGGGCAAAAGACTCAGACAGTCACTTTATAAAAGAACATTTGACTGACAGACAAATGTGGAGGTGGCCAGGCTCTTCTGCCACCAGGGAATAGTAAAATCCCACAATTAGACGCCGCTCACACCCGAGATGGCCAACGTGGAAGGACTGACCTCACCAGAATTGGTGAGCTGCCCATGCAACTCAAATTCTCCTACAAGCAGGTGAAGGTAAATGTGTATCAGTACTTCTGCTTTAAGTTTATTTACTGATTTCTTCCACAAGTGAGAGATAGAGAGACAGAGGCAGAGAGAGAGACAGAGAAACACATCCCCCAAGAGGGTCTTGACACTTCAATCTGCCCCCGGCCTCATCCTGCCCTGGAATACGGGTACGTGTGTGCCCCATGTACTCAGGAGGTCTCTGGACGCAAACTGGGAACCTCCCCACGTGGGTTGGCCTCACAGAGCATCCTCTCTACCGCGGCAGTGGCCTTAGCACAGGCACTTTGGAGACTGCTTGGCGGTATCTATAAAAGCCCGATTTATGTCTAGCCTGCTCACAGAAATTCCACTCCTCCTTGTACACCTGAAGAAAATGTCTGTACCTAATGCTGTGTTCATAAAGTCCACACAGTACTCCGTCCCAAACGGAAGCTATCGCAGTCCTTTGACTGTAGAGTGGGTAAAAATGGTGAAATAGTCACACACCAGAATACTCTATGGCCATGAGAACAAGGCGACTGCTGTGATAGAAATGCCAATGAACTCTGTAAGCATACTGTGGATGGGAAGAAACCAGACAGTAAGAGAGTGCATGCAAAAACTTCAAAACCGGCACAATTAATCCACGTGGGCGAAGTTCGGAGAGTGACACTTGCAGGAGGTGTGTGAGGAAGGGCAGTAGGCGATGTCTGAGATGCTGAGAAAGCATATTTTGGGTGGTGGTTTCATGGGTATGTTCACTGAGCAAAAGTTCACAAAGCTTTACGCATCTAACCTGTGCGTTTTTCTACTTGTGTATTATACTTTCCTAAGACATCCTCTAAAATCAAAAGAATACTACTGGGTCCGTTTGCAGCCTGGTAGTAATGCACAGCCAATGGGAGATGTGGATTTTTCTGGTAGGCAAAAGTGTTTATAAACTCGAGGTCAAAGATCCTGCGTTCAAGTGTGGATTTTTGATGCAGTAGCTAAGGAGAGTGGGTATGATGTTGTGAGGACGTACCATGGGCTACGGGATTTGCACGCATGACTCATCAAATTCTCAGACTAACACTGAGATTGGTGCTATGACATCTCTGCCGTTCAGTCAAACATCAAACAGCCGTTAGTGAGGGGATCTGGATTTGAACTCAGGCAGTCTGGCATGAGCTTCTGCCTATTAATTGCTGTTTAATACTATCCTTCGAACTAGCTGTGTCAATGATTTACTCAACAGAGGTGACCTAATCTAGCAAACACACTCAGCCAGTGATGGAGGGACAGAAAACGCTTTCCAGATGACCAGTCTGACTTCGTAGAGGCCAGGGAGAAAGCCAAGCGGTGAGCCTTATTTGTATTACACTTACAGAATTACAACCCTCCACTTTTTCTTAAAGGATAACGGACTATCATGTTAAGATACTGGTGAGAAAACTGAGCTTTGACCGAGGAGACAGCAGACATTTGCATGCACTAAGTACAAGAGACAGCATGATTAAAGATGGGTAAATTTTCTTGTTGTTGTTGAGAGTTTTCAAGTCCATGCACACATTTAGTCCAATTACCCGATGTGTACCTTAAAGACACATGTCTGAATTCATTTGCATCTCCACACTACATTTCCAAAACAAATGCAATCTATACTTATAATAATGGTTATCAATGAATGAAATTGACCTTTTCATTCCTTTTGCATTACCTCTAGATTAAAAACAAAAAACAAAACAAAACAAAAAAACAAACAAAAAACTCAGCAGTCATTCAGCAAAAATCTATGTATATAAACAATACTGTATTCTCAGTTTATAAACTCAGGGAGATGTTCACTCATTCCATAAATAATATTTATTTGGCAGAGTATTAAGTTTTAAAGCTACAACACTAAATAAAAAACTTTAAATGTCACCTCTTCTACAGTTTTTATGATGGAGAAAGGAGATTTAAAAAATTTACATTGAGGGGCCAGCAGGTGGTGTGGTGGTTAAGGTGCAAGACTCCCATATGGCCAACTGTGGTTCAATTCCCAGACCCAGTGGCTTGAAAATCACTCTGGGCACATGTGTGTACATGCACCAAATCCCAGGAGAATAGAGAAGAAATTGCAACATGGCCATTACCCCCGGGAGCCAGGGGGGGGTGATTTCTCACTTCCTAACTCTCTGTCTCTCTCTGGAAAGTGTATGTGCTCTATGACAAAAAAACAAAACAAACCAAAACAAAACAAAAACAAACAAACAAAAAAAAACTTGCATAAAAAGCCTCAAAATTTCTTTTATACATTGAGTAAGATACTAAGTATGTTTATAAATAAATGCTTTGGGAAAAAATAAAGCAGAAAAGGGGAATAGGGAATACATGGTACCAAAGGGTCTAGAATTTCAGTTATAACAGTCAGGAGAATCTCCTTATGAAGGGTACATGTTGGCGAAGATCTGAAGGCAGGAAGGGAGGAACCGTGCAGACACACGGGCGTGCAGAATTTTGGACAGCAAGAACGGAAGCGCAAAGGCCCTGAGGCAAGCTTGTGCACGGCACATTTGAGGATGACCATGAGGAATGAGTGAGGACACAACAGGAGACCAGGTCAGAAAAATAATGCATCTGGACTGTACTGAGAATCGCAGGCCAGTTCAGGGGCTTTGCCTCCTGGCGAGGTGTGGAAACTTGGCAGGGTTTTGACAGAGTAACGTGTTGGTGCATTTTCATAGGATGACTCCAACTTCTGTGCTGATAGTAGGCTGCTGGTGGCCAGATTAGAAACAAGGAGTGCAGTGCTCTAGACAAGAGATGATGGCTGGTTTGGACTAGGTGGTGCTGGTGGGGGTGGCGAGAAGTAGTCAGACTCTGAAGAGATTTCCAAGAGAAAGCACAATGGAGGTATTGAGAGGTCCAGTATGGAATGTAAGCGAATGTGGGGAGTCAAGGATGACCACATGGTTTTTGGCTTCAGGAGTGGAAGAATGTATGTACCACCACTAAGATAGGAAGACTTGGAGAAGTCAGACTTTAGAGGCTTGGACAAAGGAGTTATCTGGAACAGGTTATATCTGAAATGCTTACTATATATAGAAGCAGGATGAGAACATTTCATTGAAATATGCTCAAAAATATTCAACCATGAGATTTGCTCTGGACCTGCTGAGTCCTGAAAATAACCTTCCTCTTCCTGAATCATGTTGAAGATGATATAGATGCCTCGATTTTGCAAGAGTGCTCACAGTGAAGGACAAATGTCAACACACACCATTGTCAGGCTTACTAAGGCTGAGAGGGACCATATGACAACGGAGCTGCAGAATCTAGCTAACATGTGTGGCAGGAGCCGGAGGAGTACAGATGGGTCGCATCCCAGAGGTGTTGATCAATGAGATGGGATATCAAGCAACTGGGTTGTTGGAAAAGTCATGACATTTATCTTTTCTATGTTCTCCATACAAAAATGTGTCAGGAATTTTCTGACAACCCAATAGCTAAGGGAGAGTTGGTGTGGAAGCCACATCCCATGTATGGAATTTAACACCCTGTCAAGGACCTGGGGCAATGGTACTAACATGCTGCTTGACTGACTCTTGGAAGCCTGGAAAAGCTCATACTAACTAGAAAATCCAGAACTGCCATCATGAATGATAGGGAAGGGACAAAGGGCTTAGAGAAGAGGGCATTCTAGAATAGCTATCTTACACAGGCCAAGAAATCCAGACCAATGAAAGTCACAACCCCGTGCCACGGCTTTGGGCCTGAGGTAGGTCTCAGACCCAGAATCCAAGGGGCAGTGAGGTCCTCTAGAGGAAGGCCCATGCAGCTTCAGGGCAAGTGGTCTCCGCAGTTCTTTCCCGTAGCACCTATGGCCATTTGCTGGGAGAAAACTTCCCCTGGGGAGAAGGACAGCACAAACATCTCAAGGACGGGTGGTCACAGTGTCTGGATGTTGCCCAGAGCCAAGAACTTTATGTGGCCCTTTGTTTGGGTGGGAGAACCTGGGGGGAGGGCATGAATGGAGCCCTGAACTAGTGTGTGTCCTGGCTCCAGTGACAGCCTCGTGGCCACACTCTGGGTCTCTGTGTGTAGTTGAAACAGACATATTGGCTTCTTGGCTAGTGGGAGAAAAGCTTATGAAGTGTGAGCTCTAAGCAGCGTCCTCTAAAACATCTCTCTTCTTATCACTAAATGGTAGATCAAAACATTATATTTTGGAAGAATTATGAAGTTTACTACCACCCTTAAACCTCAGAGGATGCTTGGTTGGTGGCCCATATAATTTTCCATTTAACTCACCCATGTGTACCTCATAAGGCCTATTTGTGAGGTTGACAGTGGACTAGCAACACCTGAACAAGTCGTAATTCCTACTGCAGCTGCTATGCTGAAGGATGGGAGTTTTGCTTTAGTGGATTGACAAGGACTCAAAGATATGTTTTATTGTCTCTGACAAGGCAAATGTGTTCTTTTCCAAGTCTCTCAGGAAGCAGAATCAGGAGCAGTCAGCATTCCGACAAGAAAGAGTGACGGTGGACGATCTTGCTGAGGGCCGAAGTAACTCTGCTGCCCTTTGCCTGGGTGTACTCTAAAGGACCTGGATAATCTAGACACTCCGTACACCAGCACATTAGTACATCATATTGATAACGTCACACTAATGAGAACAGATAAGCAAGAAGGAGCAAGAACTTTAAAGACTTGGCAAGAGGCCTGTGTTCAAGAGGTGGAAGATAAATCTAACCAAGATTTCACGCACAGGATGTCAGCGTCATGTTTAGGTGCTCAATGGTCTAGAACATTCTACCATGTGCCCATTTATAATAAAAGACGATTACTGCATCTCACCACGGTGAAGGAAACATAATGCCAGAATGGCCTTTTTAGGTCCTGGGGATAGTATACGCCACACTCGGGGATACTTCCCTGGCCTGGACACTTAGATAGGCGAGGTGACCAGCTTGAATGGCTGCAGAACAGGCCGGGCTGCAGCATGGGCAGCCTGTTATTCAGACCACACAGCCTGGTAGTCTTGTTTAGAAGTATCTGTGGTAGGAAAAGATGCTGATGGAATTTATGGCAAGAACTAGCAGAAGAATCACGATGCGGACCCACAGTGTCCGGGGCAAGGCCTTGTCACTTGCAGCAGAGAACCGTACACAACTAGAAAAATAGCCCTATCTTGCCATGTCACAAGACAGTGGGTAAAAACGTCGAGAAGGGGACACTAAAGTGAAGAAACCTGAAGGCAAGAAGGCAAATGCCAGTGGCAAGGCTACAAAGGGTGACTCCAAGGCTACAAAGCCCAAGAAGAGGACACCCCATTGCAGCTTAAACCTGATCCTAGTCTGAGGAAGCAGCAGATACTCCCGGTCTGCCAGGTGTTCCAGGAAGGCCACGTATAAGAGAAAATACTCAGCCACTAAATATGGGATTGAAAAGAAAAAGGAGAAGGGTCTTGCCACTGTCACAAAACCAGCTGGTGGGTAGAAGAATGTTGGGTTTCTGGGCAGTTAAACTTTACAAAATGCCTAGGTATTATCCTACTGAAGATGTGCCTCGGAAGCTGTTGAGACACGGCAAAAACCCTTCGGTTAGCATGTGAGAAAGCTGCGAGCCAGCATCACTCCCGGGACCATTCTGATCATCCTCACTGGACGCCACAGAGGCAAGAGAGTGGTTTTCCTGAAGCAGCTGAGCAGTAGCTTGCTACTTGTAACTGGACCTCTGGTTCCACTATGTAGAACACACCAGAAATTTGTTATTGCTACCTCCACAGACACTGATATTTATCAAGTAAAAATTCCAGAACACTTCACTGATGTTTACTTAAAAAAAAAAAAAAAAAAAAAAAAGAAAAAAGTGGGAGAACACACCAGAAAAAAAAAAAGAAGAAGTGTGGAAGCCCAGACTCCAAGGAAGTGAGGCTTTCGACACAGAGAAGGAGAAATACGAGATTTCAGAACAGCACAAGGTTGATCAGAAAGCTGTGGACTCACAAATTTGACCAAAAATCCAAGCTGTTAACTCCAGGGCTACCTGTGATCCATGTTTGCCCTTACAAATGGAGTTTATCCTCACAAATTGGTGTTCTAAATTTCTTACCAGGAACCTAGTTAAATAACTAGTATGGTTTTTAAAAAGAAGAAGGAAAGAAAGAGAAAGAAAAATAGCCCCAGAAGAAATAGAATCCCTAACCATGAGATCTGAGCTCATTATCATGAAGCAGATTCTGGTAGATACACTAGCCATAATGTCAAGCAGGTCTAGAAGGAATCCATCAGAAAATGGAAGGTCCTAGGGACAGCAAGCAGGCTCCCACAACATCCACGCTGTAGTGGCCCTTCACCCTCCACTGCCACAGGTAGGGCACACCTGGGCTTCCTGCACATCAGTTACAAAGAAGGAAGAGCATGAGCTTCATTGACAAACGGGTGGCTCACCATCTCAGTACAGCCTGGAAATGGTCTGCAGGTCACCACTGAAGGTGCTCTGAGGGAGCAGAGGGAAGAAATCTGTCTAGTGGGTAGAGCCACAGTGGGTGGGGCAGGCAAGGATACACCTGGATCTGCACTTTGAATGGAAAGAAACTTGGCCACATTAATAAAATGCACAGAACCCCCTGCGCCAAGTGAATAACCTAGTTAGTGAGGCAAGCACAAGAAGATGACAGATTTGGCTGGAAGATCAGGAACAAGGAGATGTGAGGAAGAGACATGTAGGTGGACTCAGGAGAGCTAGGATGAAATGTGATGGTTTTGTTCTTGAATGATAATACGTGTCAGAGAGCATATACCATGGAAGAGCCACTAAACTATCAACCAGACAGAATGACCTGGTCAGATGAAGTCACCCAGCCTTGTCTTCAGCCTTCTGGGTGACCGCCACAGGGTCATTAATGGAGTAGCCCTCTTGGCAGGGATGGAGGCACTGAACAGGCTCAGCAGCACAGCTCTCATTAAGGCCAGTTTAGCTACTCCACAGCCCCATATCCAATCTTCCACCAAAGAAATAAATGCTGACCTCCCCTCCCCAGTATGGCACCATTCCTGGAGGAAACCAACCAGTTGCCAGATCTTTGCCACTCTAGAAGAAAGAGCGATCCGACTGGACTGGACTTGATACATACTCCAGGTATGAATTTGCTTTTCCTGCCTTCAGAGTCTCTGTCAGTAACATCAACTGACAGCAGACAGAATGTGTGCTCTGCCAAGAAACAGGCATACATCTTACTGCACCGAGGGAGCCACTTAGGGAGATAACCATGGGAACACCATCACGAGACTCACTCGTAAGATCATGCACCACACAGACCGGAAACTCTAGCTTGATGGGATGGATCGATGCCCTACCAGGATGGGGTAGGGAGGCAATATGTAATCAATAGATTATTATGTAACACTACGTCCCTGATAATTAGAATATGTAGGTCTGCAAACTAAGAGGGGGAGTTAGAGGTAGTTTGATTTATCATGATTCCCAGTGATAATCTTAAAGATGTGTCTCTTCCTCACTCCCAACTCTAGGTTCTGTGGATCTGAAGACTCTGGTTCCCAAAGAAGAATGCTCCCACCAGGGGACAGGTCTTACCAAACTTTAACTGCACACTACCTCTCAGTCACATGGACTTCTAGTGCCCAGAGATCAGCAGGCAGAGAAGAGACCATCCTGGGGGATCAATTGATCCTGACCACTGGAAGTGGTGTGGCTGCTATTACATACTGTGGCTAGTAGAGGGTTCACACGGCACCCAAGGGAGTGATCCCCTGGGTGTCTCCTGGCTGTACCTGGCCCAGACCGGGCAGCACACCACAGGTCAGCAGCCAGAGAACCTGAGGTTCATGGTGACCATAGGCTCAGATCCTGCAGAGGTCGGTGGGTCATCACGGTCATGCCTCCATGCAGCTGCCTAGGTCAGTGAGGTACTTGGCAAGGACAAGGCAATGGTAAGAGTAAGCTGACCAGGAACTTAATGTATGAAACACGTGGCGTTGAGCTGTGGAGATGTGGCCTATATGGAAGTTCGAAGATGTGGTCTATTCCCCTTCCTCTCTTTGGGACAACACACTCATTTCCCCCACCTCCTGCGAGTACTGGGAGCTGATGAGCTTTACTAGAATTTATTCCTGGGAATTTTCCTCAACTGGAGAGCCACCTAATTCAAATCACACACCCAGGGGCCAACCCATATTCACCTTAAGGCAGGGCCAAATCTGAAGAGCAGTCTGGCACCAGAGCCTCACTAGGACTGGGTGGGGATGTTGTAACTGCATTGAAGTCTAGCCTCCACTTATGCCTAGTCCTGCTTCCCTCTTGCATAACAGGCATTCTTCCCAAGGGCACACTCCCAAAGCATGCACATCAATGTCTGTCTTCCAGGGAACCCTAGCCTGGGTCAAGGGCAGGGTGCGATTAGCCCTGGTGGACTACAGGCAGGTGCTGGGGAGAGGACTGGAAGAGCCGGCCTGTGTGGAGCCTATGCTTGACCCCCACTGACAAAGATAAGGAGACTTTGGGGAGCTTGGATATCCTCCCGCTTTCAGTCTGACCCTGTGATTCCCTCCTGGGCCCCATGGTGGAGGGCAAGTTAGAAGCCTAGAGTTGAAACCCACGGTATATAAGTTTGCTTTTGACCCCATGTGAAACAAGAAGGTAAAGACAAGACCCATGATCTGTTTAGAAAAGCAAGAGCTATTGATGCTTTTGACCTAGAAGACTAATGGTGCCAAACATACTGGTCTATGTGACCTCAGTGGGTTTCTTTGACATACGATTGTTGTAATGCTCCATTTGGAATATCCATTCATGGTGTCTAACATTACAAGGGACCTTCACAAAGTTCATAGGAAATGCATACTATGAAAAAAACTATGCATGGGTTTTGAAATTTTCTTCACCGAAATCAACTTGTATTTTAATTTCCATTTTCCAATGAACTCTTTGAAGTACCTTCATATATATTTCATTTTAAATCTAAAAATAATCTGACAGATTTCAGTGACTTGTTTTTAGATCACTCTAATAAAAAAATGTAAAAGTTGGGGCCAGCAGGTGGTATGGTGGTCAAGACGTTGGACTCTCACATGGCCGACCGTGGTTTGAGTCCTGAACCTGGTGACTCACTTTCTGTCTCTCTCTCTCTCTAGTGAGTGTGCATGACGTATAGCAAATTAAAGAAAAAAAAAACTAATAAATAAAGTTAAATAGATAATTCTTTAAATATATGTGTGTGTGTGAATCATGTTTGTTATTTGTCAAGAACTCAGAATCTAACCAGAGAGAAAATAAATATATAAGACTGCAACAACTGAAAACAGAAAATACGCAATTGTGTTCAAAACAAGTGGCTCAGGCAGTATGTAACAGGAGAGGTAGGGGAGGAGGCAGACAGGGTGGGCACTGTGCTCCCCTTATGCCAACCGATGAGCAAGTGTACTTTGAATGATCGAAAATAACGCCCACTGAAACCCAAGAATTTCATCTTTTAAAAGAAAAGCAATCTTCATATTATACTGTAGGGAGTCGATTTTGGGTATTTTCCCACTGTACCTTTCACAGGGTGGACAGTTTACCTTAAATGCCTAAATCACTTCCAGTACAATCTTAAGCAAACGTGTAGTCATTTCTCCCCAGATATGTTGTCACGCTGGTACTTTCTTTTCCCTAATCTGAGGAGGTGGTGACTTCTGAGACCCTCCACGCTGCACACTGTGGACACACGACAACCTGCACACGTTTTCTTGGGCCGCACTTTCATGAAACCAGGATGGGCCCTGGGAAAAGGCAAGGCCCGTGGCATGCATTTGAAATAGTCCTCATGATCGCTAAGAGAGTCAGGGCTAGTTTGTTTTCACTCAGTGAGGACTGTGGGGCGATGGCTTCTTCTGCAAGGATACTTCCAGAAATTCATGAGCCGATTCTCAGCTCTGTCTTAGAAACTTTGTGAACACTTCATGTTTATAGAGCTGTGTCAAGCTTTAAAATGTTGAGTGGTAAATGTGTAAATTAGCTTTTCCTATTACTCATGTCATAAATCCAGCATCTAATAAGTTGTTGCTATTTATTGATGGTTGGTTTGCTGTCATGGAACACTGATTCCATTGGCAAGGTTATTTGATAATACCAGGTTTATAAGAGGGGAGAAAATTTTTTTCCATAAGGCCAGAGCTAATAGATGCTTTTTCCTCATTTAATTGGGATTAAGTTTCATGAATGGCAAATTAATTGTATAAGAGAGATTTCCTGTTTTTTTTTTTCTTCCACAAAATAGTCAAGCAATTAAAAGCCACACTGTTTTAATAAGAAGAGGAGTAGTAAGAAAGTTTCCCTGAATTATGAGGTCAAGTGGAGTTGGGGCCAGGGGTTGGACCCATGTGGAAAAAGACCTGGGTTCTTGTTCCAGAATCTCTTTGGCATGCCAGGCACAGGTACTTACAAGTGGGAACTTCAGGTGTCCCCTTCCCTCTCCCTCTCTCATGGAACAAACCAACAAATAAATAAATTAGCTTTTACAAAAGTTAAGTAGAGTGAAAAAGTCCTTCCACACCTTCAGCTGCCCTTCTGTTCTGGGTGACAATGACTCTCTTCTGATGGCATTCTGGAGACACCGGTCCAACACCTTGGTTCTATGCCAACATTGTCTTGGCCATTTATCTCGATTATAAGATTTATCTTTCTGAATTGTCTCTCCCAGTAATCTGGGAACATCTACAAGTAAACAGAGACTGAGGTTTTGTGTTTTTTTGTTTTTGTTCCTTTTCATATCACCTGTGCACAATATAAAGTCTGTGTATTAGTTACATGCTCAGTGATGTTCTTTGAAGTAGAACCCCATTCAGCTGTAAGCAAATAATAATGAACTTTGCTGCACATGTGAAGCCAGGGCATTGCCTTTCTCTGGGAGAGGCATCAAAAAGCTATAGATGAAAAGTGCTGGTGGCGGGCCTGGCCCACTCTCCTGGGTAAGAGTCCATTGAGCCACGTGAACTTCTGTGCCCAGCACCCCTTGTGACTGCAGGCAGGCTCTTGCAAGACAGCCCGAAGACAGGAGGTGAGTGAGCCATGAAAGGTGAGTCAAAGAATCCTAACTGGTCCACATGAAGACTGACTGAATGACCACAACATTGTGAACTGTTCTCCCAAACTCCACTCTCCAAGAATACAGAACAACCATGCAGATGTAAATACAATTTCATTCTTATGTGAACCAGTTTTTAAAGAGACAACTATTTAGTTAATAACTAAAGCACAACATGACACATCAGAATTAGAATATAGCCCAATATATAATATTAATTTCCTCCAATTTATACCCAAGAACAAAAAATGTATCTTCAATAATATGAGTGATACCAAACTCCTTTTAATTGCCTATAGAGAAGCTCAATAATACAGTTAACATGGGACCAGCAGTTGGTGTAATGGCTATGTCGCTCGACTCCCATGTAGTTGACCGTGGTTCGAGTCCCGGACCCAGTGGCTTAAACTCATGCTGGGTGCGTGTGCGTGCGTGCCCAAGATCCCGAGAGGAGAATGGAGAAGGGATTGCGACGTGGCCATCCCCCCTGGGGGGGGGTGATTTCTTGCTTTCTATCTCTCTGTCTCTCTCTGTCTTTCTGGCGAGCGCACGCACCCTATAGCAAAAACCTCTGAAAATAAATAATAATATTGTTAACATATAGCCATAGTTAGCCTATCTTATATAAATAGTTATCTGACTTTTTCAAATACACAATATGATTTAGAATGGAGACATTGCCAAAAGAGTTAAGCTGGCTATATTAAGATAAAATTAGAAACTTAGATAGTAAGATAGAGGAGACCAGCAGTTAGCGTAATGGCTATGTCACTGGACTCCCATGTAGTCGACCACAGTTCGAGTCCCAGATTCGGTGGCTTAAAATCATGCCAGGCGTGTGTGTGCGTGCGTGCCCAAGATCCTGAGAGGAGAATGGAGGAGAAGGGATTGCAGCGTGACCACCCCCCTGGGGGGTGATTTCTTACTTTCTGTCTTTCTGTCTCTCTCTGTCTTTCTGGAGAGCGCATGTGATCTATAGCAAAAAACTCTCCAAAAAGAGAAAAGAAAAGAAAAGAAAAGAAAAGAAAAGGAAAGGAAAGGAAAGGAAAGGAAAGATAAAAAAAAGATAGTAAGAGAGATACCACATGGATTTCAGAAGAAAAAAGAAAAAGAACTGGATAAATTTACAATGAAACAGACAATAACAGAAATACAAAATTCACTAAAATCATTATGACTGATTACACACCAACCAACAAGAAAACTTGGATGAGATGGATACATATAATCTACCAAGACTGAATCAGGAAGCCATAGAAAGCCTGAATAAACCAATAGTAAGCAATGACATTGAATCAGTGCTAAATAACCTCCCAAAATAGAAAAGCCCAGGTCCTGATGGTTTCACTTCTGAATTCTATGAAACTTTTAAAAAAGAGTTAACCTCTTTCTACTCAAACTATTTTTAAAGATCCAAAAGGAAGAAACCCTCCAAAATTCACTTTATGAAGCCTCCATAACCCTTATCTTCCAAACAGACAAGGATATAACAACAACAACAAAACAAACAAGCAATAAAACCCAAAAAACTCCAGACTACTATCTCTGATTAATGTAGATGCAAAAGTTCTTAACAAGATATTAGCAAATCGTATTCAATGACACCTTAAAAAGATAATAAACCATAACCTGGTAGGCTTTGTTTCAGGGATGCAAGGATAGTTCAACATACAGAAAACCATAAATGTAATACATCATTTTAACAGAAAGAAAGATAAAAACCATATGATTATATCAATTGATGCAGAAAAAGTGTCTGATAAAATACAACATTCCTTAATGATTAAGACTCTCAACAAAATTGGCATAGAAGGGACATTTCTCAACACAATAAAAGCCACATATGAAAAACTCACAGCTTACATCATAGTGAATAGGGAAAAACTGAAAGATTTTCAGCTAAAACCTGGAACCAGACAAGGCTGCCTACTCTCTCCCTTTCTTTTCAATATAGTAGTGGAAGTCTTAGCCAGTGCAATCAGACCAGAGACTAAAAGAAAAGGCTTTTGAATAGGAAAAAAAGCAAAGTTATCTCTATTCTCAAATGACATGATTATAAACATAGAAATAACATAAAAATAACCCACAAGAGATAAATAAAGTGGCAGGATACAAAGTCAGCTTACACACATCTACAACATTTCTATACAACAAGAATGAACAGACTGAGGTAGAACGGAAGAAAGTAATTCCATTTACAATACTCACTAAGGAAATAAGATCTCTAGGAATAAACGTATCCAAAGAAGTCAAAGACCTTGATAAAGAAAACTATGAAAAACTAAAAAAAGAAATTAAAAATTATCCTAAAAAGTGAAGGACACTCCATGTTCCTGGATTAAAAAATTAATATAATCAAAATGTCAACCTACCCAAACTAATCTGCAAATGTAACACAATGCCAATCAAATTACCAGAGATGCTCTTCACAGATTTAGAAAAAAACAATCACAGAATTTATCTGGAATCATAAAAGATCTCATATTGCTAAGGCAATCCTGTGCAAGAACAGTGGAGTAGGAGGAATCTCACTTCCTGACCCCAAAATATATTACAAAGCTGTGATCATCAAAACAGCATTTGTATTGGCACAAAACCAAAACAAAACAAAACCAAAAACAGGCATGTGAATCAGTGGAACAGAATACAGACATCAGAAGTAAATCCCAAAAACATACAGCCAACTAATTTCTGGTAAAGGACACCAGTCAATCCAGTGGTGAAAAGAAAATCTCTAGCAAATAGTGCTGTAAAAACTGGGTATCCACCTACAGGAAGATGAAAATGAACTCCTATCTCTCACCATTAAAAAAAACCTCAACTCAAAATGGATGAAAAATTAAAACCGAAGGCCTCAAACTATAAAACTACTGGTGGATAATACAGGGGAAACTCTTGGAGACATCAGAGTATGCAAAGACAAAGACTTCTTAAATAAGATCCGTGAAGCATAGGCAATAATCCCAAAAATAGACAAGTGGGATTACATCAGGTTTAAAAGCTTCTTCTCAGCAAAAGAAACAATAATTAGAGTGAATTGGCAACCCTCAGAATGGAAGAATGTATATGCAAACTATTCCTCAGATAAGGGACTGATAACCAGAATATACAGGGAACTCAAGCAGCTTACCCATAAAAATCAATCAATCAATCAATTAAGGGACCAGCAGTTGGTGTAATGGCTATGTCACTGGACTCCCGTGTAGTCAACCGCAGTTTGATTCCTGGACCGGGTGGCTTAAACTCATGCCAAGCACATGTGCATGCCCAAGATCCCGAGAGGAGAAAGGATTGCAGTGTGGCCATCCCCCCTGGGGGGTGATTTCTCACTTTCTGTCTCTTTGTCTCTCTCTGTCTTCCTGGTGAGCACAAATGCCATATAGCCAAAGCCTCTCCACACACACAAAAAAGATCACTTCAACTAAAAGGTGAACAAATGAGCCGAGACAACTCTCTAAGGATAGCCAAAACACATATGAAAAAAATGCTCAACATCCCTTCTCCTGAGGAAAATGTAAATCAAAACCACAATGAGATATTACCTAACCCAGTCAGAATGACTAAGATTAAAAAAATAAAAAATGAGAAATGCTAACAAGGCTGTGGTGAAACGGGAACTCTCCTACACTGTCGGTGGGAATGTAAATTAGTACAGCCACTGTGGAGAAAAATACAGAGGTTTCTCAAAGATCTACAAATAGAACTACCATATGATCCAGCAATTCCATGCTTGGGTATCTACCCAAAGGATCAGAACACACTTAGTCAGAAATAACATGCACATTCACGTTTATTGCATTATTCACAATTGCTAAGTCATGGAATCAACTGAATATCCATGAACAGATGAATGGGTGGAAAAAGTGTGGCACATATACACTATGGAATACTACTTGGCCATGAAAAATGACAAGACTCTGGAATTTGATAGAAAATGGATGAATGTGGAAGATTTACTGCTAAGCGAGGCAAGCTAGACTATGAAAGAGAGACATTGTATGTACCCACTTAATATATAACAAATGTCCACACTCAATAGCAGAAACTGAAAGATTAGAAGACATAAATGCATGAAGAACAATTGCAGATAGTAGCGACAGTGTAGAAGGAGACTGGGAAATTGAGGAGGGTGAGAGGAAAGGAATCAAGAGGAAAAAGAAAGAAGCAAAACATTTAATGGACACAAAAATGTAACATTGTTTGTTGATGGTAACTTGTATGATAATATCTTTAACTGGACTAAAATAGTGTATTCATGGTGGGAAAATTCATTTTGCAAGCAGTAATGATATACGGTGATTAAATGTGTAAAAATTATAATAAACATATTTTAATTTTACTGAAAAAAATAAGATACTGAGTGAATTAAGGTTGTTGTTTGCTAATACATTTGGTTTTATTAAATCCGTGATTTGTTGTTTTCATTTATTGAATGTATTCATTTATCGAAAGTATTCAAAATATTTTCTCTTAATTATATAAAATGATGAAATATATTTGTTTTTTATTTATTTTGTCAAACAGCAGTATAACACTAAAAAAAATAAATTAAAATGATCTTACTTTGGTTATGGAAATATACAAAAATGAATTCACATAGTTCATAAGTGTTTGTCTTACCAAGTTAATTACTATATTTGATGAAGAGATATTTAAAATTCTTTATTTTTTAAAACTTTAAATGAAGATTATTGCATCATCTTAGTTGATCTTTGATAAGTATTTTACTATAGATTGTATCTGCTAAAAATTAAGTGTGGTTCAGTAACAGAATTATCTTCACATTCAAGCTAAATGCATTTATGAAATTCATTTAAAAATTCAACTCACTGAATTCAAAGTGACAATTTTTACTTTCATTACTTAGTGAGTAACCTATTTTTTTTTTTAAACTTGAAGCTTGTATTCCTAAACAAGAAATAAAATAAAATAAGGTAAAGCTATAAAAGTCCATGATAATAGGACAAAAACACTGGACTTTATTTTTGCACATTACATTAGTATGTAATAAGACCATATATGTGCAATTCTTTTTGCATATTCACAAAGATCTTAGTTTTAGAAGAAAGTAAAACATGCTCTCCTTCAATTTCCCCAGCACCATATTTATCTAATATACAATAGCAGGAATTTTGTTAGCAGAATATGCTTGTTAAAAAATGGTTAAATTAAGAAAGCAAGTGACTTAGGTGCTGTTTAAGTACAGCTAGGGGAAAGTGCACAGAGAAGAGGGTTGGGAGGTGCCCTTGTTCCTCTCCCTGTTGCTTAAGTCATTGCAAATCTCAAATCTCAAGCTTTAAAGAAAAAGAAATATTTTTTCCTTGTTTTCTTTTATTGTTGAGAGATTTTGCTATAGGGCGCTTGTGCTCACAGGAGAGACAGAGAGAGAGAGACAGAAAGCGAGAAATTACCCTCCCCCCCCCCCCGGGGGGGGGGGGCCTTACTTTGCAATCCCTTCTACTCCAGTCTCCTCTCGGGATTTTGGACACACATACACACGCGCCTGGCATGAGTTTCAAGTCGCAGGGTCTGGGACTCAAACCGCAGTCAACTACTTGGGAGTCCAGCGACCTAACCATTACGCCATCTGCTGGTCCCAAAGAAAAAGACATCTTAAATGCAAGTATTTTATTTTTGAGTCACCTCACAAATGATGCACAAAACTTCATTTATCCTCCTACTTAATCCACGTCCTATTTTATTTTATTTTGTGAACATCTGTGTCTCTTGTGAAGACTGACTTCCTGAGTATCTCCTCCACAGTGTTATACCTCTGGCTAACCGGAGCTCCAGAGATTGCGACAGGTCAGGGACTGCTTGTGACGTATGTTCATTCTCTGACCATGCGAGCACTTTCTGCAGTTTGAGGATAAACAAAACCCTTGCAAGAATGCTTCTAAAATAAAGGAGAAACTGTTCACTTTGCCATAAAACTTGGAGTTCACTGTGAATTGCAGTTGTTTTACAGACAAAACAAAAACTTACATTAACAGAGGTTGTTGAATGGAACGCAGAACCAGTATCCAAGCACTGGAAAATTCCATTCCAACAAGTCTATCTTAACTCTCAGTTTCAAATGAGAACACCGGAAAGAAATATGTGACAATGATTGCAAAATGCATTTAGAAAAGTGCCTGCTAGAAAGTTACTCAAACAAAAGTGGCAAAGGTAATTAATATTTCATTTAGGTGCCTGAACTCAAGCTCATGTGAATAAGTCAGACACTGGGGCAGGGGGCAGGGGGCAGGGGATTACTGTGGGTGACTTAAATGATCTTTCTTAAGCACCATGTTCAAATCTATCAAATTCCACGTTCTTATTTATATCTGCTTGTAGGCTTATCCTTAGCAATACAAATGATCTCCTTTATTCACAAAGTAACAACCATGAACTGAGGGAGGTGGGGGTTCTGTGTTACAGTGGGTCAGTGATGCCCAGAAACGCTGGAGCCTTGGCCATGTAGGTAAAACTGGGTGGATGGAGGAGGGCTGTGAATGAAGACCAAGAAACACAAAGCTCTAATTATATACCCTTCTGTCCTCTGGTAGGAACACTTACCACCGAAATTTGGGGAAGGAAGGATAATGATGTGAGAGAAAGAAGAGAGAGAGAGAGAGAGAGAGAGAGAGAGAAGGACGAGGGAGGAAGCTGGAATGAGGGTGGAAACCAAGAGTGAGCATGCCGCGATTGGCCAATAACTATCAAAACAGACACAGAGCAACCCAAAGAGGGAAGGACTAGGAGCTCACGCACTAGGGAAACCAAACAGGCTAAACGCACACAAAGGCAGGAGCTCTTCTAGTCATGTGAGTAATATGGTAGTTTTTTTGCTTTTTATTCTAACACAAAATACTCTCTTAAGACCATATGGTGTACAACTACTATTACAAATAAAAATTTCATTTCTGTTTTTTTTTTTCTTTTTTTTCCTGATTGGCAGAGGGCATATGAACTCACCAGAGACAGAGCCAGAGAGAAGGAGGGGGAGAAAGCAGCCTGACACTGGGCATGGTTTCCCAGCAATCCCTTCTCCTCCATTTCTCCTTTCTGTCAGAGTTTTGGGCACACGTGCACACATACTCAGTGCGTGTTTCAAGCCACTAGGGCCAGAATTTCAACCACGGTCAATCATGTAGGATGAGGCACTCTTATCATTAGGCTACAGAGCCCACCCCAAAATTTCATTTCTTGACATTTACCCGAATGAAGAAATTTGGCCCATAAACCTGGGTTCCTTCTTGTGTACCCTGAAGTAAAAAACCTAGAAAGCTACAGATGTACTCTCCACAAAGTCTTAACCAAATATGAAAAACAATTGTTTAGTATTTGGAATATTTCAACTTATTCAACTTCATTGAAATATATGAATTATGTGCTAGAACTTGCTAACGGACTCTAGAAATATTTAAACGGAGGGCCATGTGTTAAAACATGTAAATGATAAGGCTGGCAGATGGCCATAGTGGTTAGGGCATTGGACTTGCACATGGCTGACTGGTTCAAGTCCCAGACCTGGTGGTTTGCTTTCTCACTTTCCCTTTCTCTCTCTCTGGTCAAATTAAAAAATAATAATAATAAATAAAATTAAGTCATTCTAAAAAGCAGTCAAATAAGTACCAAGTTGGTAGGAATCACCTACTTTAAAATATTAGGATGATTATGTTTATATAGCTGTACGGTAATGCATGGCCATCTATGTGTGCATGTCTATAGGTACCCCACCTACATCTGGGACGCATTTTAGCTGCCAGGTCCTGCCGAGCCCCAAATAAAGGCTGTCCCTGAGTCAGTAGTACTCACCTGAAAACGGTGCCTGCTAGTTCTGCGTCCCGGAACTCTACCCACCCCTGTGCTGCCCTTCACGTTCCACACCACAGCCACCTGCCCTGAGCCACATCCTCCCAGCCCCTTCTCAGGAGAGTGGAAGGCACCCGGGCGTCAGACAGACACAGCCCTTCCCCGGCTCTGCGGTCCCCAGGCAGGCTGCTCCCTGTGGTTTCATGCTGCTGAGGGCCGGAGTGTTCCCCTATGTCTCCATTCACCAGTGGGCGCAGAAGGGACCACGTTGCTGTGCTAACACCCTAGTTTAATATTGCATGACCTTTTCTTTAAAAAAAATTAAATTCTCATTTAGATTATCATACAATTGTTCTTCCTGAAAATGCCAGAGCAGCCAGGCACGCGGCCCTGGGCCAGAGTGAGCTCTTCCAGAAGGTGTGGGCAGTAACGCTCGCCTCAGGGCGCAGGCTCAGGACAGATGCGCTTGCAGTTCCTAGGACCTAGGCAGCGACAAGGGGGCTCAGGACGGCCCTCACGCTGGTCGGACAGACTTCTGGGAGCTGCTCTGTAAATCATGACTCGGGAGGATGTGGGCAGGTAAACGGAGGTCCTCCGGTAAAAATCCCGTGGGCAGGCTCGGTGTCCCCTATGGCCTCCTCTGCTTTAGACACGGAAATAAGCTGAACTTCAAAGCTTAACTCACTAAAACACAAAATTTTAAGATCTGAAAACATTTACACCTTAAAGTATAGGCTCTCCTTTGATACATGATTTTTCATTTTTAAAAATCTATGGGGAGGACCAGCAGATGCCATGAAGGTTAAGGTGGCTGGATCCCTCACGTCCAACTGCATGGGTTGAATCCTGGGCCTGCCAGTTTAAAAACACGCCAGGTGCATGTGTGTGCAAGCCCAAAATCTCAAGAGAAATGGAGGAGAAGGGATTGCTAGTGAAGCCATTCCCCCTGTGGGACAATTCCTCTCTGCCCATTTTACTCTCTTTCTCCTCTGTCTCTCTCCAGCAAGAGTATATGCCCAATAGCAAAACTGAAAAATATATGGGGATGGGCCAGCAGGTGTCAGGGGTTAAGGCACTGGATTGAACATGGCCAGCTGTGCGGTTCAAGTCTCAGACCTCACAGCTTGAAACTCACGCCAGGCGCATGTGCATGCATATCCAAAATCCCGAGTGGAGAATGGAGGAGAAGGGATTGTGGCATGGCCATCTCTCCTGGGGGGTGATTTTGCACTTTCTCCGTCTGGCTAGTACATGTACCCAATGATGAAAGCAACAGTTAAAATACGTGGGGCTATCAGGGACCAGCAGTTAGCGTAATGGCTGTGTCGCTGGACTCCCATGTAGTCGACCGCGGTTCGAGTCCCGGACCCTGTGGCTTAAACTCACGCCAGTCGCGTGTGCGTGTGTGCCCAAGATCCCGAGAGGAGAATGGAGGAGAAGGGATTGCAGCGTGGCCATCCCCCCGGGGGGTGATTTATATATATGGGGCTATCTTGTCAGAGCTGGCAAGTGCAGGTGGGGTCCATGCAGCGGCGAGAACTGTGGTTCGCATACAGGCGAGGGACCGTCTCTGTCTGCAGGCTTCCTTCCTCTCTGACCCACAGCCACCCACCCCCACATAAGCCAAGACCGGGCTGCAGGGGGTGTGCCGAGCAGTCTGACTCGGCCAGCGCAGAGTGCCTGCTCTGTGACAGCGGGAGTTCCTGGGGGCGTGTTCTCACCCTTCCAGCTCACGTCCCTCCCCAGCCTGACCGGACTAACCATTCCACTGCGCTGTCTTACATAAACCTACTTTATAGGGATTATCACGTTGCATTCGCATGACTCTTAGGCTGTTTCCTTTCAGAAACTGTGAGCTCCTATGTCTCACTTCAGTGTCCTCTTTGTACTCAGAACACATTTATGAATGTCCTCAGAGCACCTAGCCTGCGCCAGGCCGTACTGCAGGTGCCGAGGAGGCCATCTGGGAGGTGCGTTCTGTTTTTCCTCCAGCTGAGGAACACGCTAGCCCAGTGCGGAGTAGGTCCCTAACAGGCGTCCTGGCCCTGAGCGATGCAGCGGAACCCAGCTCCTGTCTCCAGGGCTCCCTGGGCATGCTGGGAGCTCAGGAGTGCCTGGGAGCCTGGCTGGCTGAGGCGGGGGCCAGAGGCTGCAGCGAGCAGACCTGTCAGGTGCTGTTCACTCTTGCTCTCTTTCCC
>NW_006159461.1:1265332-1276913 GCF_000334495.1 Tupaia belangeri chinensis | reverse complement strand
TTCCCTCTCTTTCAGAAGAAATAAATACACTTAAAAATAAAATTCCTGCTCTACCAAACTTAACTCATCACGAAAGAAGACAAATTAGAAACACAGACGATACATAGTTGGATAGAGTAGAAACAAAAAGAAAAAAACAGCTGGACAAGTTAGAAGCAAGGAAAAGAAATGTCCGAAGGGGATTTTTTTTTTTTTTTTGACAAGAAATAAGACAGGGAGATATGGGGAAAGCTGAGAATGAAGGCTTTGCGATGTTAAAGGCTAAAGTCAGAGAAGGCCTTGCTAACAACGAGCCGTTTAAGCAAACCTGAAGCAGGCGGAACACGGCCGTGCAGGGAACAGCATTTCGGACACAGGAAGAGTGGGCAGAGGCCGAGGCGTCCGCAGGTCCGACAGCCCCAGCAGGGAGTCCAGCGAGGAGGGGCCACGAGAGCAGACCAAAGTAAGGATTTTGTCTTTTCCTCTGAGAAGCGGGAGAGCTCTGCAATCATTTCCTTCTAGCTGCCTCGAGGAATGAATCTTCAGCAAGGAAGGGCAGAGGGAAGCCCTGCGGTGAAGGCTCTGGGGGGACAGCGGTGCAGGTGCTGGGGAGGGGTCAGGGTGTGGCCTCGGGCTGTCTGGGCAGAGTGAACACCAGGTATGGAGAGGGGCTGTCCTTCGTCCCCGTTTACTGACACCGGGAAGCCTGTGGGTGTGTCCCTCGACCCGGCTCGTGACACAGTCTATGTGATGGAGTTTGTGGCCGTCACGGGGATCTGCGGGGCTGGGAGCTGCCAGGCCAGCTGAGGCTCGGGAATGAGACCTGGGTGTACGCCTATTTACACGCAGGCATCTGGGAACCTGAATGAGGTCACCAAGTGGTCACAGGCCACGAGGCTCCAGGACACACCTCAGGAGCTCCGAATTCACAGTCCAGGGGCTGTCGAGGAGGAAGATCAGTGAGAACCAAAAGATAGGGCCTGAGAGGAAGGAGGGGACCAGGGAGGCTGAACTGTCAGAAGTCAAATGGCTTTGAAAGCGGCTGTGGAAGAGTGAGCCTTCCAGCCCTTCCTGCAGGGAACTCACAGCTCTCCCTGCGCCTTCCCACCGGGGATTTAGTGACACTCGGGGCACACCCCAGCTTTGGATGGGCTTTCACATACCACCTGGGCACAGGGTCCTCCGAGGCTCCAGAGCAATTGCCATGAGTGCTTGGAGGACTTGAGCAGTCTCAGTTCACTCTGTTCTCAGAGGGACGGCCAGGGAGAATGGAGCTGGCCCGTAATCCCGCACGCGAGGGAGAGCACAACGCGGGCATGCTGCACCCCTGCCCTGCGAGGCTCTGCTCCCTACCCTGACCTCAAGTGAGTCCCCACAGATACTTTTCTCACTCCATCTTTATTTATTTATTTATTTTTTTGAAAGGATTTTGCTATAGGGCGCGTTCACTTGCCAGAAAGACAGACAGAGACAGAGAGATAGAAAGCAAGAAACTACCCCCCAGGGGGGATGCTCACGCCGCAATCCCTTCTCTTCCATTCTCCTCTCAGGATCTTGGGTACGCACGCACACGTGCCCGGCATGAGTTTAAGCCACTGGTCGGGGAGCTGAACCACGGTCGACTACATCGGAGTCCAGTGACATAGCCATTACGTTAAGGGCTGGTCCCTCTCACTCCATCTTGACAATCATCCCCACGCGGGCGCGGCCGCAGAGAAGTGTGTCCCTGCCTCGGCCGAGAGCCACTGTGGGAGTCCTTAAGGAGAGCGCGTGCTGGGGCTGGACGGTGGTGCAAAGCGCGGTGAGACTGGCACGTGGGCTCCCGCCCAGGCCTCCCCGAGAGCTGGGCATGTGCCTAAAGAACCCGCCAGTACCTGTCTGCCTACTACTCTGTCTCTCTCTCCCTGTTTTTTCTTGTGCAAGGAAGAAAGAAGCACGTAAGTTAAAAGAAAAAAGAAAACTCATGCTCAGATGCCATTCTGCCCGCCCCCTGTCTTATTTTCTCCCCCAAGATTTTTGCCATAGGACATGCATGCTAGCCAGAGAGACAGACAGACACAGAGAAAGTGAAAGAAAGAAATCACCCTCTGGGAGGATGGCCACACCATAATCCCTTCTCCTCCATTCTTATCCTAGAATTCTAGATAAATTCTTTCTCTTCTTTTCCCCTGCATGGGATATGTATTCATCTTTTACAGCTCAGGACTAATATCAATGTCATCTCCTCCATGAAGTGTCTCCACGATCTCCAGGCTGGCTAATACTTTTGTCTGTTGTGTTCCCAAAGTGCGTCTTCACACATGTGAACAGAGTGATTGTCAAGCCTCCAGGTCCAGGGCTTGAACCATGGTTGGCCACGTGGGAGTCCAGCGCCTTAACTTCCATGCTACCTGCTGGCCCTCCATTCTGCTTCTTTACCTACACTGCACTGTAGCTGCCAGTTTCCCTGTGGGCTCACGTGTCCTGGCAGTGGCTTTGTCCTCTAGCCCTATGACAGGAGGCCAAGACTGTCCAGACTCACTGGGCCGACCCTTTGTGCAAGCAGTTCGGGAACGGGTGGTGTGCTTTTTATTCCCGCTTGTTGTCTTTTCTTGACTAGAAGTGACCAAGGGAGACATTTACAGAATGAAGAGCACCACGCTGTTGTATCTGACAATTTGCTAAGATACGGTTGTTGAGGAGACCCCCACAGGTGGCGGGAACATGAATTAGAAACGATTAAATGCAGAGTAAGCTGACTCACAGTGAAGGGGCCATCGGAAGCTCTGCTAACAAAACAACCCTGGCCTTAAAAAGGGACAGGACTGGATTGTTAACAGGGCAGGTTTCAGGTTAGGTGATTCATCAGAATAAAATGAAAGTTCCCCCCCAAATATAAAGGGACAGAGCCAGGGAAAGAACCTACCAATCTGGAAGAAAAGAAGCTGCTGGCACTCTGAAGAAGTTAGAGAATCAACACGTCGAACGGATATGCCTCCGCAGTGAATTACTAACTGCATTATTTATTCTCAAAACAAACCATGGAAGATAATGTGAAATAAAATAGTTCTCAAGTAATATCTATAAGGGCTAAAGGGTGAATCAAATAGAGGTCTTGTCCTCAGAAAGGTGGCCGTGTATAGAGATGGGATTATGTGCGATGAGTGCGTGTGGTTTGTTTCTCTGTACTGTGGTCCCAGCCACACTGGAAGCTCAGAGGCAGAGGACCTGCTTGCGTTGGACTGAGTGGACAGATGGATGAATAACAAACAGCTCTGATTCAAAGTGGTAAGTGCTTTAAAACAGACACACGGAGACGCACTTTGGGAACACAGTAGACAAAGTATTAGCCAGCCTGGAGGTCGTGGAGACGCTTCATGGAGGAGATGACATTGATATGAGTCCTGAGCCGTAAAAGATGAATACATATCCCATGTGGGGGAAAAGAAGAGGAAGAACTTTGCCAGGCACAGCCTGTAGCAGAGTTACGGTGGAAAGGGTGATTTATCACATGGAAAATAAGAACTAGCTGTAGGTATAGCATTTCCTTAGAAAATAAGATATATGATAAAATTGGAAGAACAAGAAAAATCTAGGGGGGCACTTTGAAAAAAAAAAGTTATTTTCTCCCACTGTGCGGGGGGTGGGGGATAAATGAGGAGAAAGATTATGCAAGAAAAAAACGCATGTGAGAAGGTAGCAAAGAAGAGACTCAAAGGTAAAGGTGGGGGCCGGACACTGTGTGACGATGACCACCTCAGAGGGGTCTGAATTCCTGCCCAGGGACCTCTCTGAGTCCACAGGGCATGTGCATGTCTGAGGCTGGCTGAAGGTGGGGTGGACAGAGGCACCACAACCCTGTGGGGTGCTGTCCCTCTCTCGCTCTCTCTCATTCATTGAACAAATAAATGGATAAACTTTTTTTAAAAGGGCTACAATGAATTCAGAACCAGCAGGTGGCGTGGTGGTGAACACGCTGAACTCCCATATGGCCAACCGCGATGTGTGTCCCAGAGCTCCCAGCTCGCTCGCTCTCTCTGTCTCTCTCTCTCTCTCTCTTTCTGTGCATCTCTTTCTGGTGAATGCACAAGCCCTATAGCAAATTAAAGTAATAATAATAATAAATAAAATTAAAGAAATAATTAAAAAAAAAATAAGTTTTGTATGCTTTAGGACACAGTGGGAAGGATGAACCCAGGCACCAGGACTAAAAGTGCTCTCCAGAAAACTTTCAGTGGTCAAGACTGCAGCAAGATTTGACCTTTAGACACTTCTTCAGCGAGTCACTGACAGAGCTCCCAGAATCCAGGGCTGCTATTAGCCCAGTGTTCCTTCCAGCAGATGAACCAGCCAGATTCTGGTAGGGGACTACATCAGAGTCACCTGTTGTGGGAAATACTGAAAACTAGGCACACCATGTTTGGAAGGCAGGGAGTTGATTTGTCAACAGTGTGGACAGACTCATTTACAACCAAGAAACATTTACTCATTTCTGACCGAGAAACATCATGTTCACAGTCATAGAATGTAATTGAAATGGGATCTCCAATAGGTAGAATTGACTTAAAGGAAACAGCAGGTAATGAGGTTCTCTGCCCGATGATTAACATTAATGCAGGTTTTTCAAGTATTAAAAAAAAGAGAGGAAGGATGTTAAGGAACTGTGTGATGTGTTGGAGCCGCTCAGGAGCAGATTGGGAAGAGAAATATGGACCAAAAAGAACCAACAGTGGAATGCCGGAGCCAGTCTCGAGAAGCCTCAGCACCATCCGTGTCCAACATGCCCGCGTTGTGTAGGGCGGTGCATGTGTGAGCTGACAGGGAGCCTGGGTCTTGTTTGAGGCATCGTAATTAAACACTCTGAGAACATCATCTATAGAGTCGTCTATAAGATAGTGCTTAGGAAGTATCCTTACATAAACTTTCTAATTAATTACATGTGAAGAATATTTAAGGATGATCTGGTTGATTTCAAACATCTCCAAGAAGTCAAAACCAGCACTCACAGAAGACTAAAGGTAGTGCTTTTTGCCTCACAACTGCCAAGATGACTTGTTCCACATTGTGCTACTCTTCATCAAATAAAAACGCAGTCATTGATGTCGACCCAAACACACAGATCAAGACTATTACAAAGAAACCAGACCCTTGACATTCCTGCCAACCCACACACCACTGAGAAAGGCATTGGGGAGAGGAGCTACTCAAAATAGAAGATTCTCTGGGGTCCACGAGGCTGTGCATCTCAGATTTTAACACACACATTAATTTTTCTTTTTTTAGAGAGATTTTTGTTCTAGGGCACATGCGATTGCTGAAGAGATAGAGAGAGATAGAGAGACAGAAAGTGTGAAATCACCCCCTGGGGGAGAATAACCGCACCGCAGTCCCTTCTCCTCCATTCTGTTCTCAGGGTTGTGGGCACGTGTACATGTGCCCAGTGTGAGTTTTAAGCCGCCGGGTCTGGGACTTGAACCACGGTAGACTATGTGGGAGTCCAGCAACATAACCATTACGCCATCTGCTGGTCCCCACACATTAATTTGTTATCAGTCTTGTTAAAGGCAGACTCAAGAGGCCTGGAGTAGAGCAGACTGGAGGGTGCCCTGTGAGCCCCAGGTCGGGTGGGGTTCCTCCCTCTCAGGGCCTGTAGCATTTGTCTGTTCCACCTGCGCTGATGTCATGCCACCATTCCCTGGGTCTATTTCTGATGCTGGTAACTGTGTAGCCACTGCAACGCCTATACTACACGGGTGCAGAGCAAGTGTCACGTGAACACATAGTGAGGACTATTCACCTTTCAGTCAAAGTGGCACGTAGGAAGATTGCTGTCTGAAGAAATGAGAAACAAAATCTCTGTAGGTGAGCTCTGAAAATCTAAAAGCAATGGCAAGTAAATCCTCATAAACCAGCTGTGGTGGGGGCGTTTTGCTGCAGGCTTAGAAAATGCCTGATTTCCAAAAATGTTAGCACCTTGGACCCTTGATTTCTATCTCCTGTTGATTGACAGAGACCGCCCTCATCCCCATGTCCTTGTGAGCATACCAGAACACAGAGGAAAAGCAGGGAAGGAAGGCAAAGCACGCTTTCCTGTTCTTACTGTATTGTTAGGAGAGTCTTAATTCTGGGGACATCTATATATTTGCCCTATAGTATTTTTCTGAAATATAGACATTATAATTTTAAAATAGAACATAGACTATTCAGTTGAGGAGTATCCTGTCTCATGTAATCATAATTCTATACACATATAATGTGAAAAAGCATAACCATCGGCCTTCCGTGTTCAGGTGCTGGGACGGAACACCATCCCACTATTCCCCGTCTCTAAATGACCGTGGCGGCCTCGATGGAGGGGAAGTGACTCATGCCTCCCACACTGCAGAATCAGTCTCTACAGGACAAGGCTCCTGAAACCACATCACCTGGGAGGTGACATTTTGAAAGAGAAAAACAAATCAAATGGACAGTTATTTGAGTCATTTCTGGATCAGTTCATGGAGAATAGTAGAGAAGAAAGGGCGAATGGGCGGTACAGGTAACCAAGAAAGTGTGGCAAGTGTTTCGACTTGATTTTAATTTATTGGCCAAGTTTGAATGAAGTTTCCCACAAACGTGGATGATAAAGTGGCATGCCAGGGGCATTAACAGTGGACAAATTGGTGTGGCTGCGGTATGGATGGGGTAGGGTTAGGGATGGGACGCACAGTGGCTCTCAGACAAGACCCAAGTTGTGCCTCTGGTCCATGTCTTCTTAGTCAAAGACCGTGAATGAAGCACTTAAATTTTCTGACCTCAGCTCGAGTTACATACAGACGATGCTACTTGTCCTGACTCCCTTACAGGCTTAAGATGCAGGCTCTGGGCATGTCTCAGCAATCGGTTCAGTGTGTGCGTTGAGCTCAGCAGCAAGTTCAGGGCTACATGCATTAAGAGGCAAATATTTAAAGACGATCTGGTCCATTTCAAACACATCCAAGATACTGGATAGCATTGTAGCTCATTGAATTTTCTTGCTAAACAACACACTCCTTTTAATTTTCGATCTTATTAAACGCTTCCTGGATTTACCTGAGGTTCTGCCCTAGCAAACACAGTTGGAAAACACCATCTCCAGAATGCTTCAGTCAGTGTCAGGCATCCAAGCTGCTTGCTCGGCTCACAGCCTCACCTGATGTAGGTGAGGACTGGGAAGAAGAAGGAAGTGGGCCGGATTACTGGGCAACTCCCCAACCTTAGGTGGACGCTTCTCTTCTACATTAAGTCCTTCTTACCAGCTTCTCCGGTTATCAGTTTCGTTTCCCCCTCCAAGTAGCTCATTGGAAAATGGATTTTCTTTAGGGCATACGTTTCTTGATTCTAATTTGTTGGTTTGGCCATGAAAATAGTATACTAACATGAAAATAGTACACTCACTCTTAAATGTCCAAAACAGGCACTGAGCCTTGCCTTCAGAAATGATAGCAATGAAAGGAAAAATTATTTTCTCTCTTCTTTTATCCAACATCCCGATTAAAAATACTAAATACGTTTCTTTAAACTGGAAGATGGATTTATGAAACACTGCTAGAAATCAGTTTCTGTTTATCTTTTTTTTTTTAGTTATCATCTCCAGAAATCTATACACAGAAAATCAGTTCCAATAAAGTCAGGATTACTAAAAGAAGTATTTGTTATTCTCAGTAAGAAAGGGAGAAAATGGGAAAGAAAACTATTAAATATTAATAAAATATTAATCACATAAAGACTATAGTAAATTCTATAAACTATAGTAGATTGATTAAATTTTTGTAAATTAATTAATATTAAAAAAGAGGTAGAAAACCATCTAAATTTGTAAGTAAACATTTTTTTCAACACTGATAAAATGTTATTAAGTTATAACATTGATTAAAGAGCTCATAAAATATTTACCATTTTATAACTTATAAGAAAGTGCCTACTGGTAAGGTTTTAAATAAATAAATGAACTATATAAAATAAAATAAAGTTGAGACAACTAAGTTAAAATTTTCTTTAGGAAACTTAACCCAACAAATTTTTAAGCAGTAGTAAAACCACAAGAGGACAGTGGAATGTGACTCTAATATACTTGAGAGCTTTGAGTTCATTTGTCTCTCTGAGCAGTCACATAGGAAAGCCATTTCAGAGACTGGAGTATATTTTCCTAATTAGAGAAAGGGGGCTGGATTGGTGTAAAGCACTTTGCCAATGCATGAGACAATTACCAATATTAGCAGATGCAATAGCATGAGGTTCAGATTAAGGATAATAATAACAGAAGAAAAGAGCAGGGATAATGCAATGGTAATAATTTAGGAAGACGCAAGAGTCTTCTCAACACCACCTGTAACCTGAATGGTGTCAGAGGCAAGACTAGAAATGTTAATAAAGAATATGATTAAAGGTGGGCCTGTGGTTATAAATTGCCTTTTTAATGGTGATGATAGTGGCTGACAGAGAGTATAATAAGAAGATGAGAATGTCAGTATCAATTTTTATTAGTGCCATGAACAATATATATATATATATATATGGTATATTTAAATAAGCTTCATTTGTATCGGTATTTTTGTAAGTATTTGCTCTGGAAGCAATAACATGTCCTATGCACTCTAAAAAGAAGAACTGAAAAAAGTTGCCAATGTTCTCTCTACAAAATAGTTAGAACTTTTAGGTTAGGGAAGATGTGCCGTGTTTCCTAGACACTCAGAATTCGGGCACCTAGTTAGAATTCTAAACCACAATGAAGCTGTGGGATAAGTTGGAAGATCAATTGTAAAAAAATGGACAAAGTTGTACAAAACTTATAAAGGCACTAAAAATATAAGCATCCATATAAATTTGTACTCCCCCCCAAGATTTATTGTAGAATGATCATCAGGGGGCTATGTCCAGGTCAACTTAAAGCACTTAGTAAATAACTCGGGACATATTACTGTTCGGCTAAATGTAAGCATAAAATGAAAATAACCAGCCGGGGCTGTGTGCTGTCTCCCTTCCTCCATCTCTCTCTCTCTTCTTTTCCTCTTTTGTGGGCATGTCTCATGGGCAGTGTCTCATGAAAGAAATAAAATCAATCAATCGACCAATAAAATAATCAGTTGTTAATAATTTTTATGAATTGGATATGACTAAAGAACAATTAGGTAAATTAACTTTGTGTATGAATTTCCCCAACAATTGCCACCAGCTTTTAGTTTGTATTCTATTTATTTATTTATTTATTTTTTCGGAGAGGTTTTCGCTATAGGGCGCGTGTGCTCGCCAGACAGACAGAGAGAGACAGAGAGACAGAAAGCGAGAAATCACCCCCCACGGGGGGATGGGCAATCCCTTCTCCTCCATTCTCCTCTCGGGATCTTGGGCACGCACGCACACGCGCCCGGCGTGAGTTTAAGCCTCTGGGTCCGGGACGCGAACCACGGTCGACCGCGTGGGAGTCCAGCGACATAGCCATTATGCTAACTGCTGCTTCCCTTAATTTGTATTCTATTTAAAAAGTAGGTAAAATGGAATATCTTACAAAAATTAATTTTAGAGCATTAGGAGAATAGGAAACATTAATGTTTTAAATTCAAATACATTCTTTATCCAAATTGAAGACAAATAGGCTAGTGAAAAATAAACCATAAGGGCTGAAGGGAAGAAAAAGACGAGCACTGTGCAGCACACATGCCCAAATAAAGGAAGGTGGAACTATGCTACTGCCACCTGCATGTCACCTGCCTGCACCATGCACATCCTATGCTACAACTTTGAAATGCCACCTGCTCACGCTGTGCATGCTGTGTGCTATGACCTTAAGCTTTGCTTCCCAGGCTCAGCCCTCCAGATGCATTGGGACCAGAGAGTTTGGAGTTAAGTCAGAGGAGAATGGCCACTGACTGAGGGAAACACCGACCAAGGGAAGGGCTGACCACCACTGACCCTGTGACCCACAGATATCTGAGCTGTGGCCACTGCCTGTGAACAGCGGCTGCAGACAAAGGAGTCAGGAGGTCCAGCAGATGGCATAATGGCTACGTTGCTAGACTCCCATGTAATCAGTCATGGTTTGAGTCCCAGACCCAGTGGCTTAAACTCACACAGGGTGCGTGTCCAAGATCCCGAGAGGAGAATGGAGAAGTGATTGTGGCGTGGCCATACCCCCTGGGGGGTGATTTCTTGCTTTCTATCTCTCTGTCTTTCTGGCAAGTGCACACACCCTATAGCAAAAACTTCCCCAAGAAAGAAAGAAAGAAAGAAAGAGAGAGAGAAAGAAAGGAAGAAAAGAAAAGAGATAAAAAGATAAAGGAGTCAGGTAGGACTGTCTGAAGGCTGGCAGAAGTTTACAGGGACCTCTGGTTTGTGTGATTTCTGCTTGCGAAAGTAGAGAGGAGCCAAAGGCCGAAGCCAATGAAGCTCTAGAATAAGTCTCCCTATACTTCTCCAAAATAAGAAAAAAGAGATAAATTTCTCTCTGAAAATTCAAACTTCAAAAGTCCCACTATAGATTCCAGCACTCCTACCCACAGAAGAACAGGGAAACTGGCATGGACCTAACACACTGTAGGGATGCACAGGAGCATATACAGCTCTGGAAACATACTCTTTTTTTTTTTTTAGAGGTTTTCGCTATAGGGTGCATGCGCTCACCAGACAGACAGAGAGAGACATAGAGACAGAAAGCGAGAAATCACCCCCAGGGGGGGGATGGTCACGCTGCAATCCCTTCTCCTCCATTCTCCTCTCGGGATCTTGGGCACGCACGCACACGCACCCGGCGTGTTTTAAGCCACCGGGTCCAGGACGCGAACCATGATCAACTACGTGGGAGTCCAGTGACATAGCCATTACACTAACTGCTGGTTCCCTGGAAACATACTCTTTTTTTTTTCTTTTTTTTTGAGAGGTTTTTGCTCACGCACACGCGCCTGGTGTGAGTTTTAAGTCACCAGGTCTGGGACGTGAACTGCGGTCGACTACATGGGAATCCAGCGACATAGCCATTACGCTAACTGCGGGTCCCGAAACATACTCTTAAAAAAAAAATCAGGAAGAAGTGAATAACTCACCCAATGCCTAAATATTAAGGCAGAATCACAAGAAATATGAGGAAAATGAGGAACTATCTCTTTATCCAAAGGAACACAACTCTTCACAAACAATGGATAAAATAAATTTTAAAATTTAAAATCACAGAAATGTAAGAAAAATAATTCAGATTATTCCTTGTAATGAAACTCAATGAGATGAGAGAGAAAATAGAAAACCAATTTCAGGAGATGAGAAAATCATTCCATGACTTAAAAGAGGAATTCCATTGAGAGATGCACTGAAAAAAGCATAAAACAGAACTTATGGAGATGAAGAACACAGTACAGGAAATCAAACCTTCTTTGAAAGTATTAACAGAATATCAGACCAAGTAGAAGTAAGAATCCCGACCTTGAAGACAAAACCTCCAATTTGCAAGACCCCCAAAATAAAGGAAAAATATATTTTTGGGGGGAGGGAGAAGTTTTTTGCTACAGGGCGCGTGCACTTGCCAGAGAGACAGAGAGACAGAAAGTGAGAAATCACTTGCTGGGGGGATGGCCACGCTGCAATCCCTTCTCCTCCATTCTCCTCTCGGGATCTT
>NW_006159461.1:1253313-1264762 GCF_000334495.1 Tupaia belangeri chinensis | reverse complement strand
CCCCGGGGGGGGATGGTCACGCTGCAATCCCTTCTCCTCCATTCTCCTCTCGGGATCTTGGGCACGCACGCACACGCGCCTGGTGTGAGTTTTAAGTCACCAGGTCTGGGACGTGAACTGCGGTCGACTACATGGGAATCCAGCGACATAGCCATTACGCTAACTGCGGGTCCCGAAACATAATCTTAAAAAAAAAAATCAGGAAGAAGTGAATAACTCACCCAATGCCTAAATATTAAGGCAGAATCACAAGAAATATGAGGAAAACGAGGAACTATCTCTTCATCCAAAGGAACACAACTCTTCACAAACAATGGATAAAATAAATTTTAAAATTTAAAATCACAGAAATGTAAGAAAAATAATTCAGATTATTCCTTGTAATGAAACTCAATGAGATGAGAGAGAAAATAGAAAACCAATTTCAGGAGATGAGAAAATCATTCCATGACTTAAAAGAGGAATTCCATAGAGAGATGCACTGAAAAAAGCATAAAACAGAACTTATGGAGATGAAGAACACAGTACAGGAAATCAAACCTTCTTTGAAAGTATTAACAGAATATCAGACCAAGTAGAAGTAAGAATCCCGACCTTGAAGACAAAACCTCCAATTTGCAAGACCCCCAAAATAAAGGAAAAATATATTTTTGGGGGGAGGGAGAAGTTTTTTGCTACAGGGCGCGTGCACTTGCCAGAGAGACAGAGATCTTGTTTGAACAGGTGAAGCCAAACACAGTTCTCAGAATGAAGGAGTCTATTTGGTGCATTTTCTTCTTTGGTCTTGATTACCGGACAGGGTCTTTTGAAGAGGGGGCTTGCAGTCCCAGGTCAGCTTGATAACTTCAGTCCCGGGCCAGGGCAGCAATATTGCTGGTTACAATGGCCTAGATAGAAATCTTGTCTTGTTAAGTAAAGACAATTGTTAATATATGGACTATCTATATATTACATCAAAAGACGGTGAGTCTATTACCTATATGGGAAAGGAAGATGATCTTGTAGCTCAGGAGACAACACAGGATGTTTTATTAGCAGTTTTTTATAGTCAATAGCACATAGATGAGAAACTCTTTGTAGTTGAAAACTACCTGTTGCTTTAGATAAGAGCTCCCAGCTAAAATAATCTTTCTCTGGAGCCCTCAGGTTCGTTCATTCTGTTGTAGACAGCCAGACTTTTTCTTTCTTATAAACTCATGGGTTCCGTATTTTATTTGCTGAGTCTGTCAATTAGTGAGTTCTTTTGTTTTATCTCTGGATCCCTGTTACCTGGTGAATGTGCTGACTTTGCCTAGCATGAGTTAACTTTGGCCTGTAGCTTTAACAAGGGGTATTTACATAAAACTAGCCTTAAACTAACTTAGTCTACATATGCTTCTAACGCTAATTTGGTTTATACTAACTTAACCTATATGTTAATTTCGGCTTAAAACAGACAGGTGGGGGAGTCTCAAACTTCCTAGCACTCCCCTGCAGTCTTAGGAAACCACATTCCTACAAGATCACTAATTGGCTTTATTGTAATTGGTTGGGGGTGATGTTTTACCCTTGCAGGGTACCATAATAACAGTAAAACTCAGGGCAGAGAAACTGAATACCGGCCAGTACAAGGACACAAGGGAGGGCTCATAAACTGGGCCGTGCCTCACAGTTTCTTCGCAGTCCAGGCCTTGCCTTTTAGACATGGGAGGCAGCCTCTTTACCAGCTTGTGTTGTCTGCATGACCCCATCAAGAGACAGAGAGACAGAAAGTGAGAAATCACTTGCTGGGGGGATGGCCACGCTGCAATCCCTTCTCCTCCATTCTCCTCTCGGGATCTTGGGCATGCAAGCACATGTGCCTGGCGCGAGTTTAAGCCACTGGGTCCAGGGCTTGAACCTCGGTCGACTACATGGGAGTTCAGTGACATAGCCATTACACCAACTGCTGGTCCCAGGAAAAATAATTATTAAAAATGAAGACAAAAATACAAAAAAATTTTAGATAACATTAAACAACCAAATATCCACATAATGGATATTTCAGAAGGCAAAGAGATGGGTATAAGAATAGAAAATCTCTTTCATAAAATATTATCTAAAAATAATTGGAATAATAATAATAATCAGGAAAAATAATGAAAAGCTATTGGATGATGAAATGGGGATTTTAATGTCTCTGCATTGACTGATATGCATGGTATTCCTTCTGGAAAAAGAAATGTAATACACTATAAAGTTATAGGTGATTCAATGTAATATAAACAAGATTATGGTGAAAATAAATAAATAAATAAATAAACTCTAAAAAAATTGTCTAAAACTTTTTCTAGAGAGACATACAGATATGCAAATCTAGGAGATATAAAGAACACCAGATAGATTCAGCAAAGAATATCCTACTCAAGGCATATCATAGCCAAATTGGTAAAAGTCAAAGACAAATACAATATTCTAAAAATGGCAAGAGAGAAATGTCAAGTACTTACATCGAATCTCTCAACTGAAACAATTAAAGCAAGGAAATAATAGGAAGACATATTTAAAACTCTAAAATAAAAAAAATAAGCTCAGCCAAGAATATTATACATGACAAGATTATTTGTCAAATGAAAAGGAGAAATAAAATAATTCCCAGATAAACAAAAGCTGAAAGAATTTACCAGCACTAGACCAGCTCTTCAGGAAATACTTCAGAGAATACTATATTGAGAAAATGAAAGGGAGACAAATTGAAATAAGAGAATGCAAAACAACTAACAAAATGAATAACAAAATGGCAGAGATAAGTCCACACATATTGAAAATAATGGTGAATGTTAGTGGATTAAATATTTCAATGAAAAGACACAGATTAGCTGAACAAATAGGAAAGTGGAAACCCTTTATATATTGCTCAAAAAACACAAACAAAAACAACAACAAAGGAACAACAACAGCAACAGCCAACACACTTCACTGCTAAGACATATATAGATTGAAAGTGAAGACCTGGAAAAAGCCATTTCATGAAAATATAAATCAAAAGAAGGCTGAAGTGACAATACTCATAACAGGCAAATTAGACTTTAAAATGAAACCGTAAAAAAAGACAACAAAAGACATTATATAATGTTAAAAGATCAATTCACCAAGGACATATAACAATTATGTTTTAGTCACCCAACACTGGGGCACCCAAATATGTAAAAGATACTGCTATATCTGAATGGAGAGATAGACTGTAACACATAACTGTTGAGGATTTCAACATCTACTGTCACCACTGGACAGGTCATATGGACAAAAACTAGTCAAAGAGACACAGGAGCTAATTGATAATATAAACCAAATGAACCAGAAAGACATTTATAGAACATTTCACCCAACAACTACAAAATACACATTTCTCTCAACCCACCAGGAACATTTTGAAGACAGATCACATAAAAGGGCATAAAACAAGTCTTTACAAATTTAAAAGTATGGAAACTATATTCAGCATCTTTGACTACAATGGAAGTAAACTTGAAATTAACTAGAGAGGCATCTCTTGAAATTACACAAGTACATGGAAACTTAACAATCTGCTCCTGAACAACTTCATAACTACTGAAAAAATTAGGACTGAAATTTATTGAAACCAAAAATAATTAGCACATGACTCTTCATAACTGTTGGGACACAACAAAAGCAGTCATGAGAAGAAAGTTTATAGCAGTTAAGCGAACACAAGAAAAATATAGAAAGGTGGCAAATAACCTAACAATGTGTCTCAAGAAACTGAAAAAGCAACAACAATCAAACACTAAAAATATCAGAAGAAAATAAATAATAAAAAAGAGCCTAAATAAATGAAAAAGAGAATGAAAAGAAATAAATATAAAAATTAATGAAACAAGTAACCAGCAGTTAGCGTAATGGCTATGTTGCTGGACTCCCATGTAGTTGACTGCAGTTCAAGTCTCGGACCCAGTGGCTTAAACTCACGCTGGGTGTGTGTGCGTGCGTGCCCAAGATCCCGAGAGGAGAATGGAGGAGAAGGGACTGTGGTGTGCCGCACCCCTCCCCCCCAGGCAGTGATTTCTCGCTTTCTGTCTCTGTCTTTCTGGTGAGCACATGCACCCTATAGCAAAAACCTCTCAAGAAAAAAAAATTAATGAAACAAAAAGTTGGTTTTGAGAGGATAAACAAAATTGTCACATTGTTAGCTAGACCAATCAGAAAGAATGGAGAAAAGAGCCAGAAAAATAAAACCAGTAACAAAATAGGTAATATTACAGCAGATACATAAGAAATAAAAAAGAGTCATCAGAGAATACTATGAGTGACTATATATCAACAAACAAGAAAATCTAGAAAAGATGGGCAAATTTCTGGACACACACAATTTTCTTAGATTGAACTATGAAGAAATAGAAAGTCCTAATAGACCAATAACTAGCAATAAGACTGAATCAGTGATAAACAGTCTAACAACAAGGAAAAACCCAAGTTCCAATGGCTTCACTTCTGAATTTTACAAAACTTTTAAAGAATAGCTAACCCCAGTTCTCCTCAAGCTATTTCTAAAGACCCAAAAGAAAGGAACTCTTCAAAACTGATTCTACAAAACCTCCAACATCTTGATACCAAAGGCAGACAAGGACATAACAAACAAAACAAAATTACAGACTAAATATCCCTGATGAGTACAGATGAAAAAAATCCTCATTAAGATACTAGCAAATCAAATTCAACAGCACATCAAAAATATTATACACCATGACCAGGTAGATTTTATCCCAGGGACACAGAATGGTTCAACATTCACAAACCAATAAATGCAATACATCACATTAACAGAAGGAAAGATAAAAACCATATGATCATATCAGTTAAAAAATCATTTGATAAAATAAATCCCTTTATGATAAGACTTTCAGAAAAGTAGGTACAGAAGGGACATTTTTCAATACAATAAAAGTCATTTATGACTGTGGGGATAAATTTGAAGACTTCTCACTTAAACCTGGAATGAGAGAGGACTGTCCACTTTTTTCTCTCCTTTTCAGCATAGTACTGGAAGTCATAGCTGACACAATTAGAAAATAGAGAAAAATAAAAGACATTTAAATAGAAAAAGAAGTTAAATTATCTCTATTCACAGTTGACATGATTACATGCATAGAAGATGCAAAAGAATCTGTGAAAAACTCCTGGAAGTGATAAATGAATTTAGTAAAGTGGCAGAATATGAAATCAATATATAAAAATATTTAAACATTTATACACATGAAACAATGAACAGACTAAGGCAAAAGTGAAGAAAGCAATCCCATTTACAATAGCTGCACACAAATAAATACTTCGGGTATACAACCACCAAAGAAGTGAAAGACCTGTACAAGGAAAACTATGAAAAACTGAAAAAAGAAATAGAGTATGGTATCACAAGAAAAAAAGAACAAAAGAAAAAGGAAGAAAGGAAGGAAAGGAAAATATATCTCTTGCTATTGGATAGGAAGAATCAATATAATAAAGATGTCAATTCTATTCAAATTAATTGACAAATTCAGTGCAATTCCAAATTACATTCTTCACAGAAAGAGAAAAAACAATCATAACATTCGTTTGGAATCATAAAAGGCCATATGTCACCAAGGCAATAGTGTGCAAAAAGAATAAAGTAAAAGATATCTCACTACCCAACCTCAAACTATATTACAAAGCTGTGAGAAACAAGACAGCATGGTACTGGCACACACACACACACACACACACACACACACACACACACACACACACAAAACATAGACTAATGAAACATAATAGAGAAATAAACCCCCAAATACAACCAAATGATTTTTGACAAAGAGCACAACAATGCAGAGGAGAAAAAAGTCTTTTCGACAAATTGTGCTGGAAGAACTGGGTATCTACCTGTAGAAATATGAAACTAGACCATTATCACCATTAACAAAGACCAACTCAAAATGGATCAAAGATCTAAATGTAAAATCTCAAACTATAAAACTGCTGGTGGAAAGCACAAGGGATACACCTGAAAACATTGGAACAGGAAGGTTAATTAAATAATCATACTTTTTTTTAAAAGAGAGATTTTTGCTATAGGACGTGTGTACTCACTGGAGAGGTAGAGGAAGACAGAGAGAAACAAAGTGAGAAATCACCCCCCAGGGAAGATGGCAATGCCATAATTCTCCTTTCTCCTCTCAGGATTTTAGGCATGTATGCATGCACACACACCTGGTGTGAGTTTTAAGCCACCAGGTCCAGTATTCAAACTGAGGTTGACTACATGGGAGTTCGGTGATGTAACCATTATGCCATCTGCTGGTCCCAAGATTTCTTAAATAATACTCGTAAAGCACAGGCAATAATCCCCAAAATAGGCAAGTGGGATTACATCAAGCTAAAAAGCTTCTGCTTAGCCAAGGAAATAATAATTAGAGTGAAGAGACAACTTTCAGAATGGAGAAAAATATTTGCAAACTGTGCTTAAGGTAAAGAGTGACAAACAGAATACAGAGAACTCAAGCAGCTCACAAGAAAATGAATAATCCAAATAAAAAAATGGGCAAATGTGCTGAATAAACAACTATCTAAGGAACCTATATGAATGGCTAAAATGCATATGAAAAACTGTTAAACATCTCTTATCAAATAAAAAAATCACTTAACTGCAATCAGAATGACTATGATAAAAAAAATAAAGAACAAATGCTGGCAAGGCTGTGGTTAAAAGGGAACCCTCCTGCACTATTGATGGAAATCAAATTAGTATAGCCACTGTGGAAATCAATAAGAGGTTCCTCAAAAGCCTATAAATAGCACTACCATATATCCAGTAATCCCACTTCTTGGTATTTACTCAAAGGATAAGAAAACTGTTGAGAAAACCCTTGCACATTCATGTTTATGCAACATTATTCAAAATTCACAAAGACTACTATATATCTACTAATCCCACTCCTTGGTATTTACTAGAAGGAAAGGAAAACAGTTGGAAAGACTGTTTATTGATAATTAATCACAACTGCTAAGAAATGGAATCAACACAAGTGCCAAAGAATGGACAACTGGATTGAAAAAATGTGGCACATACACTATAGAATACTACTCAGTCATAAGAGACCCTATAATGTGATACAAAATGGATGACTTCATGCTAAGTAAAGTAAGACTATGAAGGAAAACATTGTATATCCCTGCTTAATATATAATGAATGTCTACACTATATGATAAAAATAGAAAGATCTGAAGATATAATAATAGTAGGGAGGACAACTGTAGATTCCAGAGACTGGATAGAAGGGGAGGAGATAGTAGAGAGTAAGTAGAAAGGGCTCAGGGAAGAAATACTGAACAGAAGGATAAAAAGTTCTGTTGAAAATTATGTATAAGGTAATATGATTTGACTGTCACATAGTGCATGCCTACTTTGAAGATCATACTGTGCAGTGATTAAGTGTAAATAAAAAAACATAAAATAAAAAGGGTAAACCATGAGGATTAAAATGTAGTATTTTGTGTTGGCTCTGAAGCACAGCAATTAAGTGCTCTGCATGGAAAGCCAGATCCCACGTGGCCCACTGTGGTTCAAATCCTGACCCCAGGTACTTGAAAACATGCTAGGTACAGGGAACCAGCAGTAAGCGTAATGGCTATGTTGCTGGATTCCCACGTAGTCGACCGCGGTTCGTGTCCCGGACCCGGTGGCTTAAAACTCACGCTGGGCACGTGTGTGTGCGTGCCCAAGATCCCGAGAGGAGAATGGAGGAGAAGGGATTGCGGCGTGACCATCCCCCCTTGGGGGTGATGTCTCGCTTTCTGTCTCTATGTCTCTCTCTGTCTGTCTGGCGAGCGCACGCGCCCTACAGTGAAAATCTCTCCAAAAAAAAAAAAAACATGCTAGGTACATATGTGTGTGTGTGTGCATGTCCCAAATCCTATTGGAATGGAGAAATGGAAAAGGGACAGAGGCATAAACTATGAAAATACACTAGAGTTTATTTACATGAAATTAATGTTTACTTTATTCATCTGAAAACTGGAATAATCATAGTTTCGACCTTATAAGATTATTATGAGAATTAAATGAATTAATAGAGTAGTAAAGAAAGCTCAAGTGTGCCTGGCACATAAGACCTCAATAAATATTAGTTTTATTATAATTATTAATGCCAACAACACATTTAAATAGTAATTTCTATTTCTTCACAAAGTTTAAACATTTTTTTCACCACAAATTCACATCCTTTTTCTCTATGAATTGTCTATTTCTTCTTAAGCCACTCCAGTTCCCTTAAAAGCTACTTCCTTTTTTTTGGTCCAAGTTATTTTTTAAACATCACTAAAAAAGCCAGGTCTTTATTCTCCCTCTGACTGGGTCTTTCTAAAGACTCTGACAGCTACTTCCACAGGCATGCCCTGTGCTCCAGGCACTGTTTCAGTGGTAAATCAGAAAGCCAACCATAGTATGTATTGCAAACATCTTGCACACTTTGAGCATTTATTACTTCTTTAGGTCATTCTAACAGGAACAGAAAGTCTCCAAAAAATAGTAATCATAAATGAGAACAAATTTAGAAAATAAGAATTTAAATAAGCCAAGTAATTCAATAGTTCAATCTCATCCAAATGCATGGGTGTTCTACATGCTCTGCTGTTATAAAGGTAGTTTAAAAATTAAAATGATTGATCCATCAAGTAGCACAGTGGTAATGCAATGCTCTGTGATGCTGGACCCACATGGGAAGGTCTGGGGTTCACATCCTAGGGCATCTCTGTATATTCTGAGTACACATGAATGCTTGTGATCCAAGTTGGATAAGGCTGGGGTGAAACATGGGATTAAGGTCCTATTAAGATGTCTGTATCTCTCTCTCTCTCTCATTAAATAAGTAAGTAAATAAAGGAATTTTTAAAATTGAAATGCTAAATGACAAAATAGATAACACACACAGAGCCATGGATTTCCTGCTAACAAATTTCCACACACACAAAAATTATCAGCATGAATTCTGACAGTAGGTTTTCTACTAAGCAGGAAGCAAAAGCTGCTATAAGAATCATACACAACACAAAATAACTAAGACTGTTTATATTTCAGTGAAACACAAAACATGATGGCCAGAAAAAGAGCTATGTAAATTGTTGATGTACACCTTGTGCACCTCAAGTTTATCAGACACTGTTATGCATCCTCCATTTTCCAAACATTTCCCTGAGAAAAATGTATAGACCATTACTGTTTGAGGAAGGTGGACTAAATAGTGAATTTAGGACTTGCTAGGATTGTGGTAGCAAACCTAAAGAATGGGCAAGAGGATTATCATGTTCCTGACAAAAAAATGTATCAGCAACATGTCTTACTTAATTTTTTAATGACTTCTTATTTGCATTCAATCGTTGCACACCTCTGTAGCACACAGTATGGTTTTTCAAAGTATGCATGTGGTATAAGACAATCAAATCAAGGCTATTACCACATACATCACTTTCAATAGCGATCTTTACATTCTTGTGTCTGTTAAGATTTCTTTCCTTTTGCCTTCTCATCCACATTCTACCACTCACTCTCCTCCCCTTACAGACTCTGGTATCTACACTAGTTCTCCCTACTATTATGTCTTCAGATTTTTCAATTTCTACTGTACATTGCAGACATTCAGTATATATTGAGTGGGGATATACAGTGTTGGTCTTCCATAATTTGGTTTACTTCACTTAGCATCGAATCTTCTGTATTCATACACTTTGTATCAAATGGCATGGTCTGGTTGTTCCTTATATTGCCTGTAGTGCAGTTATAGTATCTAAGGTGGACATGTATCAACCCACCCACAAAACCTACCAGTCACATTCTCTTCCCATGTCTAGGTTAAAAAATATTGTGGTGACCCGAGGAAATTACCTAATTATTTAAAGCAAAAAGTGGGTAACTTAAGATCAGGTCATCTATCAATCAGGGTCATGGGTGACAGCTCAGCTCTGCACTGGCCATCAGTCTATAACTCAGCCCTGAAGAGTGGGAAGAAGATGCTGTACATACTCTGTGGGGAGAGGTGAGAAATAACTCCCATTACAGCAACACACTATTGTGTTTTATTATCAGAATTTTAGATTGAATTATTCTGATCAATTATCAGTAGTTTTTCTCTTGTGCTTTTTTGGTGTATACATGGAGTCAAGGTTAAATATAGCCCATGGCTTATTCCTCATCCTCAAACAAGAATTATGAGGCTCGAAAAGTACAAATCATTCTAATAAAACAAGTCAATACATTTAAAAAAAAGTATAACAAATCTTACCTGAGCTCCTGGATTAGAGAATTCATTGGCACTGCTGGGGGTAGGGGGGGGAAGAAAAAAAGAAGACTCAATCAGTTAAAATTTTTCAAGGCTATATGATGGGAACTTCACCAAACAAGTGGTAAGGACCAACGAATGGTTAGTAGAGATTCTACTTGGTCTCTTACTGGGTGAATTGATTTTCCCCCCTTTTCCTGTTCTTTGAAGGTTAAAGAATAGATTAATATAGTGAGAATAGAGAAATTCTGGGTTTTGTACTGTGGAAGACCCTGGAATCTGGCAGGCATGCATTGGACTTTCAAAGTACTTGTCGTTTTTTTGTTGTTGTTGTTGTTATTGTTTTTTTTTTGTTTTGTTTTTAGATTTTTACCATAGGGTATGTGTGCTTGCTGGAGACAAAGGGAGAGAGGAAGAGTGAAAAATCACCCCTCCGGGTGTATGGCCATGCTGCAATCCCTTCTTCCCATTCTTCTCTTGGGATTTTGGGCATGCACATGCACCCAATATTTTTCTCAAGTTGTTGGATCTGGGATTCAAACTGGAGTCAGTAGTTATGTGGTATCCAGCACCTTACTCATCACATGACCTGCTGGCCCCCAAGTACCCGTCTTTACAGCTTCATTTAAAACTTACAGGATCATGATGGGCTTAATTTTTTTAAAATACATTTTAATTTTATTTATTAGAAAATTATTCAAAAGGATTCCAACATCACATTTCTACTGATATTAAAGAAGTGTTCAGGGGCCAGCAGGTTGTATATTGGTTAAGTTGCTGGACTCCTACATGGCTGACTATGTTCGAGTCCCAGACCTGGTGGCTTAAGGATCATTCTGGCACATGTGTGTGCATGCCCAAAACCCCCAGAAGAGAGGATAATGGAAAAGGATTGCACCATGGCCATCCCATCTGGGGAATGATTTCTTGCTTTCCCTGTCAGTGTCTCTCTCTGGTGAGTGCACACACCTGATTCAGGGGAGAGGATGTTCAAATAAAACTGGCAGGAGGTGAGTTGGTGGTAAAGGAGTAGTGCAATTGAACCCACACTGGAAGGTCTTTGGTTCATGTCCTAGGACCTCCTGGTATACATCAGGTGTATGTGCACACACCCATGACCCAGACCGGCCAAGGCTGGAAATAGATCATCACAACAAGAAGATGGGGGGGGGGGGTA
>NW_006159461.1:1234865-1253282 GCF_000334495.1 Tupaia belangeri chinensis | reverse complement strand
AGGGACGAAAAAAACACAAACAAAAAAAGTGGGGGGGGGGGGGGCTACCGCTCTTTGTGTCTCTGTCTCTCTCATGGAAAAAATAAATAAATGAAAAATTTTAAATGGGAAGTAAAATTGGCAAAGCTTTGCTAAATAAAATCTTGTCTCAAGATTTTATTCCATCAGCCTCCTACATAAAGTAAGGGGAAGGTAAGTTTCAGCTACGTCAATATCAACAAGCATAAAAATTAAGAACTTACAGAAAAAGAGCTTTGGTGTTTCTGACTGAAATGGGGGGACTGGAGAAGCTCATGTTTATAAATACCTGCCTACACAGGATAAGCAGCATATCGGGAGAGACAACAGGTGGTCTTAAAGATTACTCATGCTTCATGAGAAACAGTTGTTTTATTTCTAGAAGAACATTTTGGCTGTACTTAGGGGTATAGATGCACGTGCCAAAAGAATGTGCATTCCAAAATGAATTTTGCAAATTAAAAGACCCACGTTTTAAAAGCAAGATAGAGTCGTGTGCTTTAGAAGACAAAGTAAGAGATTCAAATAATCCAAATACCGTCTCTAAAATGTGGATATTATTGCAAGCCTGAGCTTGTCTTAAGTAATAAAACAAATTGTTTTTATTAATCTTGTATTCTATTGAAAAGCATGCTGCATAAAAATTTAGTGTTTAGAAATACCAGGCCAGAAGCTGGCCCTGTAGCCTAGTGGTTAAGGTAACTGGATTCCACATGGCTGACCATGGTTTGAATCCTGGCCCAGAAGCTTGAAAAAGATTCCAAATGTATGCATATGTGTGCCTATAATCTCAGTAGTATAGAGAAACAGAGGAGAAGGGATTGGGCCATGGCCACACTGGGCTGGTGCTTTCTCCTTCTCTCTCTCTCTCTGCTTCTCTCTGGCAAGTGCACATGCTCTCAGGCAATAAAGGAAAGAAAGAAAGAACCATCGGGCCAGTCATGGTGGTGCTGCCAGATGTGGTTTACTAAGATGCTGATTCCATGTGGAAGGTCATGGGGTCAGTTCGTGGGCCAACCCATGCGTGTGGGATGTGGGCACATGCCCTTGATCCTGGCTGGCTAAGAAAGTGGTGAGGAGGGATTCTAGTGAGAGACTGTTGAAGGTGCCCATCCATCCCCCACTATGTCTCTCACTCTCATGAAATAAATAAATAGACTTTAAAAAAAAAAAGAGTAAAAACTGAATCCTGAACATTACGATACATGATGTGGTTCATTTAAACGGAAACTGAAAACTAATACAGTGTACAACTTTGGGTAGGGAAGAGTCCTGTATGGACCGTTATTCTGCATTTTGGTTACCATGGTTAATGATAACCTTGGTTACATTTTAACTAAAAAGCAAAAACAAATAAACAAACTCTTGAATATAGGGATCCTGGACTTTGCTCCAAAGGGGTTAATTACCTTGACTACATATATAGACATACATGTTCTCTACCGAGAACATCCACTCAACTGGGCATTTTCAACTGTAAATGCCAAACCCTCCCAGAGGAGCACAGGCAGCTCCACGCCTCACCCTTCCTCCGCGATGCAGACTCAAGGACCAGGTGTGGTAGGAAGCAGCTAGCCAGCCCGAGTGATTTCAGAGGCCATGGTGAGCCTACAGTTTCCCACTTAGAATTAAGGGTCACACAAATATAGCTAATTATAATAAAAGTTATGTTCCTTAAGGGGCATTATTGCCAGTCAATCCTGTTTTCCAGATGTTTAGATCATCCAGGGCCTGTTTATATTTCAATATTACATTACCATCTGTTGGTTACAAAAAGAGAAGGATAACCGGCAAGTTAAACCTTCCAAACATTACTTTGCAGAGCTGCAGGAAATTCCCAGCAGGGACAATCAAAAAACAAACATCGTCATTTCACTTGAACTAAGTTTAGATTGGGAGCTACTAAACCAGATCATGTAAAACTCAAAGCCTGCTTTGGCAGTAAACCAATCTGCCTGTCTGTTCCCTTGGCCGTTAAAGGTCATGTCCATAATTTGAAGGTGTCCGAAAGCATCCTTCTCTTGCAAAACCTTATGGTGTTTTGCATGATGTCCAAATCCACTCACGATTGCAGTTTGTAAAAATTAGCATTATACACTACGTGGACTTTTCCGAGTGTTAAATCCTGGTTCATTATCTTTGGCCTTGAGAGGCCAAGAACCAGTGCCCTGTCTTGGTTTGAAAACCAAACAAAAGGAGGTCTGAGGAAGTTGTCACCATCCTGACTATACATCTGGGACTGAGCTTTGGAATGCCTGTGCTTCCTGGCGGTTGGACACAGGGTCACAGAACACGTTTGCTAGCTCACCTTCGGTTCCTTGAGTGCGAGAACACAGCGTTTTATCTTCAGCTTCTGTGTCCATCTGCAACACGAACAAAGTCCTGAGGTCAACCCTCTGACATTGACCAAAACATGAAAACATGTAATTAAAAGTTGTGAAGGTCATTATGAAAAACAGAGAAGCTTTCCACACTCTTGAATCACACTCTGCTCTGCAGGGATAAAACTGCGACTGCCCTTGCATACCACCAGTGTTTCAAATACATCCACAGATGGGGAAAGCAGAGGGAACAGTGACAAGAGGGCACGCATCCTTGTCCACAAGTGTTTGCCGGTGATTCAAACACTTGTGCATTGCAAAGGTAGAAAAAGCACCTTCTGATGAACCATGTCTATGAAGGAGAGCCTCGATTGCCAACCCAAAAGATTTTGGACTGATTTATTGAGATCTAAGTCCTTTACATTTCTAGACCCTTTCTGACACATAACTATTTCTAGATTGGAAAAAAGAATCCCCTGCGTAAAAAAACGTGATGAAGGCAACCCCCTGAAACACATCCCCAAATACCATTGGGAATTTGGATTATTGATGTATGTTTACTCCCAGAATTCCAGGACTGGAATCTGGTAGCAATCCCCCCGGTGTGTAAGGAAGGTGAAATGTGAGCAATGTGTGTGTCAGTATCAAATCCCCAAAGACATCACCACTAAACACAGACATGTAACCACAGAAATGAAATCAAACAGAGGCAAAGACTTCAGAAGCCAGTTTCTGCAGACTCCCACCCGACTACACCCACCCACTTCTCTAGAATCTGCTGACCAGCTCATCATTTAATTCACTTCTGCATATTATCTGAAGGAATTCTTAAATAAGGACGCGTTTTCTGCTTGTGGAGTCAGAGGCAGAAGGTGCTGTCCGCGCTGCCCGTGCTGAAATTCTGACACCAGCACGAGGCGGTGTGAGTGCGGTGGTGACGGGAGCCGCGTCTCCGCTCTCAGAGGCTGAGTTGTGATTGAAGGCACTGACCTGCCATAGACTTATAATAGGGGAGCAGGTGTGGCAATGATGGACTTTAATTCCCTTTAATAAACCTTTTATGTGCCACACTTTTACTGCCATTCGGCGCTCTCCAAGGTCCTGCACATAATAGGTTCATTACTTTTGATTACTATAGTCTATTGAGACAAACAACTCCAGAACACACTATATATTATGTTCAGTTAAACCAATATAGACTATTTATCCATTGTGCATTTTTTCACCTGCAACACTACAGACAAAATTAACGGCAGCGCTCGTAAGCTAAAACTATTAAAACCACCAGAACTCTTTTGTCATCATTTCATAATAAACACCACGCCGATCATGGAACTGTTTTTTAAATTAGCAAACAAAAAGTATTCACTGCAATCGGTAACTGCAGTGGCTTTCATCTAAGTAAAATGGTCCATTGTTATGAATATTTTAAAACTACCCAATAAGAGAAAACAATGATGAAACAGAGGTGATTCTTTTTTTCTGTCGATTTTCCTTCTTTTGAAACCACATGAGTTTATGACAGATGTGACACTGCCTAAGATTAAAATGGCTTGGTCTGCTCGGGGTGGTGAGCGCCGTGCTGTGAAATCCCCCTTCTCTGTGAGAGTCTCTGTTGCATATAAAGTGGCTCAACTCCCGCAGTCACCCCTCCCTGTGCTGAACAAGTACCCAGAGTGAGAGATCAGTGGCATGTGAGAGCTAGAATGAGAACCGTCAGGTACCCCTGAGGAATCGACTCCCATGGGTGAGCATCCAGACGATGCAGCCTTTGTTCTCCCGCCATACAAGTGCTACTAACTCTGAAAAATCCCCCAAAGGCAAGGGAAGCCTGCACCCCAGGAGTTCTTTACCTGAAGTGCAGGCTGCAGAGCGTGCCAGCAGGCACCTGTGGGAGTTCCAGCAACATGCTTACATGCGACCTTCGTAACTGCCCCAGGCCTAACTTCCTTTTGCAGTTCAGCTACCCAAGGGCCTGCCGTGTGGTCACCACGCCATGCTGCCGCCTCCCCACTAAAGTCCTTGGAAAGAAGACATAAATATTCATGCACCTTTCCTTGATTGTGCTCGGAAGGCTGGTCCCATAATTGCATTTCGTTGAGCTATTGTCCTCTCCTTGGTGTGGCATGCAAGCCCTACATAAACATCTAAGAGACAGATAGTGCATTCAGAAAACTAGGTTTTCAAATTAAACTTGGAGGTCAAGTTGCAAGAGTGAAATGGATCAAGGCCATAATATAGGTGGGATCTTCAAAAAGTGTATGGAAACGTGTATCATGCATAAATTCTGCATGGACTCCACATTTTTATTGTGCCAAAATAAAGTCAGACTTTAATTCCATTTTCCCATGATCTTTTTGAAGTTGCTGCATGCAACCCAACTAGTTCACATTTCTCTTCTCCCTCATAAGAACAGAAGTTGCCAAGTTCAGCATCTGGTTTTGTCTTAAGGCCCACTGGGGAGTCAAAGTACCAGAAACCTAAAGCACATGCAGTTTTCTTTTGGGAGTGTGGAGAGTTTCCTGTTTGTTTTATTTTGTTATGATCTTACTATGCCGCCCAGGCTGCCCTCCAACTCACAGTCCTTCTACCTGAGTGTCGCGAGTAACTGGGACCGCAAGTGCACAGGGCTGGCAGGCAGAGCGCTTTCATGCTCACGTGATCGCTTCCCCTCATAGGTCTCGGTTCAAAAATAAGTCCGTTCTCTAGGACCTGCTATGCAGGAGCTGAAGTCTCTAAGCAGTCTTCATTTGGATTATTCTCATGGACTGTAAGACATCACCAATGCTGAACTTAATTTTCATCAAGTTAAACCTCATTCAATGGCTATTTTGCTCCCAAAATGGGTCATTAAAGGTGGAAAGAGATTTTGACCTCAGGGTGTGTGTTGAATCCTGGAGAGGCTGAACCCATGATCAGCCTTTCAAATTCTTCCAGAATAATAGAAGAAGCTCATGATGGTGGTGTGACTCAGGAAATTGACCGAAATAACGTATCGCAATCCTGAAAATTACACCTCTAGTTGGGAACTTGTCCCCATGCTCCCCTCACCCCAGTGGAAAAAGAGACAATAGTTTTTACCGCTTCAGACCCAAATACTTCTGAAAAGCTGGCGATTAATTTCATACAACTTAATGAGCCATTTCTTTCCTTGGATTTGATTCCGGAGGAATCTGTGCTCCTCCAGACTTCTCAGGGCCTTTCTACAGCTCATCCCATAGCTGATGGGGAGAGCTACCGAAGGCGCTTTCTGCGGCTCCTGCAATGGTTTTCTCCTGGCTTGGGCCATCTTCTCAATGCGGATAAGAACACAGAGGGAAGCTGGGCTACTTCTATTCCTCCTGATCTGAAACTACGCTAAGAAAGGTTTAGATTAACCCCTAAGTAGGGACATATTAGTGAATAATATTTATATGGAAGGGAGAAAACAGTGGTTCTTCTTGATAACTAATTCATAAGAAAGCCATGAAGAAAACTATTCAAAAGGCTTCATGCCCGATTTTCTGGGGAGAGGAGTGAACACAAGGCAAAGTGGCAAGGAAGAAAGAAATTTACAAATAAAGCAGGCCAAGAGAGAAAACTTAGGTAAAAGAAGTGCAAGAACCTACAGCAGAGGGGTCAGAGGTGGCAATTAATTTCACACAACAGCGATGAAATGTGGCACTCTGTGTACTGCAAAGCTGACCCACATGGGAAAGTTTTGGGGTTGCATCTGGATACCTTCCTGAGTACACCAGGAGGGTGTGGCAGGCATGTGCCATGATCCAGGGCTGGGGGAGGCTAGGGGTGGGTCATGGTGTCAAGATCCTGTTAGGGAGTCTCAGTCTCTCTGCTGCCTATGGGAGAAATAAATAAAAAATTTAAATTTTATAAAAACCTGGAGGGATAGATATATAATAAAGAAGAAAAATGATCATAAAATATAACTTGACCATTTCGGTCAAGTGGGAGAGCTCTCATTTAACATTGTTGTATACAGTTCCAGAAAGTGCTCTCCTGGTCACTTGTTCTTGACTGTGTTTTCTTACCAGCGTTTAAACCAGGGCAATTATGAGGGTCTCCTCCGTATCAGGGACACAGATTTGCTATATTCTTTAGGGCTGAAGAGGAAGTCCTGCAATTACTGCTTCAGCTCAGGGAGAGTTTACAGGAGCAGGACACAGAATCCGTAACTCAATTTTGCTTTTAGTCCTGCAAGTCAATTACTGCTATTGGAGAGATTCAGTTCTCTTTGACTTTATTTTTCACTCAAACTCTTATTTTAACGTAATGAAAACAAAACTAAACGAAAGCCCAACTCTCCAAGTAAATATTTAATCACTTCTTAAAAACTGGATAAAACAAATCTTTTGGTAATGCTGAAGTTTTGTTTCTTCTTTCAACCAAGTTCTAGACACCGATCACGTAGGCACATATTTATAATACACATTTAAAAGTAGTTCCGAATTTCTTAATAAGTCATGGTGATGACATAGTTTTAAGAGAACTTTCTGAAGTGCTTGATGATGATGATGATGAGAGAGAGAGAGAGAGAGAGAAAGTACCCCCTCAGTGGGACATGGTTATGCCACAATCCTGTTTCCTTCATTTCTCTATCCTGTCAGGATTTGGGACACGCGCACGTATATGCTCCCTCCTTGGAGGGAGATCTCCTTTTAAAAAATCATTTTTTAAAAAAATGAGGAAACAAAACCAAGGAAGCTGGAAAAGGATCAGCCCAGAAAAAGAAATCAGTAGATGATACAAGGCCTTGAAATAAAGTTTGTCTAGACCGAAGAACAAAGAACCCAACACGGAGTGGCCTTCCTGTCTGAGATTCTGGCATCATTTCGTTCTAGACACAGCTTTGCAACTGTCTAACGCAGGAGCAAAGACGCTTACCTGCTACGCAAGTAAGACCCGGGAGGAAAATCAGCTGCAATACTAAATAAAGCCTTAGGGAGAGGGAAACTAAGAAAAACCATGTTTTTCTCTGTTCTTGCATTCGTTTTTACTTTTCTAGTTTCCTTTCATACATTTTTTAATTACTCAGGAAGGATAGGAGCACAGTCGAAAAGTAAGCTTTATTAAAAATCCACACTCTAACAACAAGTTTTTACGCTATCCATGGAGACATACTTATAATTTTCTGAACTTTCCCTCTTTTCTAGTTTCCTTTCATACATTTTTTAATTACTCAGGAAGGATAGGAGCACAGTCGAAAAGTAAGCTTTATTAAAAATCCACACTCTAACAACAAGTTTTTACGCTATCCATGGAGACATAATTTTCTGAACTCTCCCTCTTTATTCTGGTAAATGGTATGCTTGATTTCAACTCTGTTCTTGTGTGTCTCTTACTGTCTTTGATTTAGTACAGAAAGCAGAAGAACCCAATGCTATGTACACTTTGACTATACGATCATTCTCCTTGTCTCCCCCGACCCCTCCTACCCCTCACGAGTACCAAGCCTAACAGGAAAAACAGATACTGTCGCCAGCAGGGTCAGTGCAGTTCTCTGGGAATCAGCTCTGCCCGAGGGCAGCGGGCAGGGCATGCACTGTCCCATAGAGGAGATGATTTTCACGGGGCCTTGTCTAGTCACTCGAAGACGCGCTGCGGTCCCAGAAATGTGAGACCTGAGACGAGTGTGGGTAGTGTTATGCGGGGGATGATTTATTTTGATTCTCACTTCTGGTTTCGGAGTTGTCACGGCTGTTGTAGACCTCGTCCTGCAACTTTGTACAACTGGCAATGCTGAACACAAACCAAAGCCATATGTTTGTGTCCTTTTGCCAAACGGCTCCAGCAAATAGTTCTATTATTCCCTTAGGTAACCGACATGTGCCAAGGATTTCTATTAGTCGCCGTGGCATGGCCTCAGAGTCACAGCTTTGTGACATTGGGGGGCCATCGCCAGATTTACGAGTTAGCAGAGGATGTTTTGTGTGGATTTTTAAAAATATGCCCTGTTAAGATAACTCAGAGCAAGTAGCATAGCAAAAAGGCCTCCTTCGAGTTTTTGTTTGTTTGTATGTTTGTTTTTTCTTGCTGATATTTTGAGATGCATCTGTTGCCAAACATGTAAATGTTAGGAAATAAGCCCCTGACATACAGATAGGCTATTTTACACAGATTTTCCCCATGGACAGCCCAGTTCCTTACTTTTCACTGTTTGTAGTCGTTAACTCTAGAAGTTACTAGAGCGCCTTTATAATATCTCCCTTATTGACTCTTAAGCCTTAAGCAAACTAATTTCAGACACAAATGAATTCAAATCAGATTTTTAAAACTATTTGAACAATAGACTTTTCTTTAAGAGTAAGCCTGTGTGAATCCATCACACATATCAATCAATATGCAAAAAAGACTGTGGGCTCAGTGGACATCATCTATGTAATATCTTAAAATATTAAATGGATTGTACTTCTGACAAAAAAAAAATCACGATTCTAAATTCAGCACTAATAAGAAATTTTAATGCAAATCCGCAGAGATAAAGCACTGTTCCAGAGGTGGGCATTTGTGTAAATTCTTTGATGGAATTTATTTTCTTACAATATAGTCTATTCTTTCATTTTAAAAAGTTTATTATTTATTTCTTCTAAGAGAGAGATGGAGAGAGACAGACAGACAGACAGACAGGCACAGTGTCCTCACGCCGTGGTCCACCCAGCCAGGCTGCCCCCCACCCCCAGCTCATGAGCACACGTGGGCTTGCCAGGGGAGGTCTAGGGTGTGAAGCCAGGACTTTTCCACGTGGGTCCCGCTACATTGCTGCTACGCCATCGCCTGGCCCCGGTGCTCTTTTTAATAAGTCAAAGGTCTCACCTCTCTCTTTCCCCAGGTGACTCGTGTACCAACTCAGTTTGCCCTGTTCCGTCAGAGTGACTAAATATTTTTGTCCGATTTAGTGAGAAATCCTGAAATTCATTCTATTAAGATAAAAACAGAAGAAGGAAGCATATTAGGCTGGAAAAATAAATAAAAGACCAGTCATAAACACAAAAGTCAGTAATTAGCAATGTGTTGATACTTTTACCTAGCATACGATTATACTATGCTACAAACAAAATAAACATTTTTATACCACATATCAATGTAAAAACTATTTTTACTTCTTTTAAAGATAAGATAAATTCATTTTTGTCTTCATGATCTATATGTGTTTATATAAAATCTTCAGTTTAATTGAGGAATTGTATAGGAGAGACTCTCAAGTATTACTACTACTATTTTCATTTTTGTTTTTATTTTATTTATTCTTATTTATTTTAGCTTTTTGTTTTTTGTTTTGTTTTCATAAGGCAAGTGCACTCGCCAGAGACAGAGAGAGGGAAAGTAAGGAATCACCCCCCAGGGAGGGTGGTCATGCCACAATCCCTTCTCTTCCATTCTCCTCTCAGGATTTTGGGCACACATGCACAGTTGCCCGGCGGGTTAACCCACTGGAGCCGGGGCTTGAAGTGCGGATCCGGCACCTTTTTTTTTCCTGCTGACCCCACTATTATTTTTATTTTTAATCACTGGACGATGTTTAAACAAAACTTAGGAGGTACTATGCTCAAGAATTCTCAGAAGACACATTCAAAATGTTTCCTTTTCTTATATAGGGGATCTCTTTAATGAGGCCATCATAAAAAACTGCTAATCTCTCTGCCCATGTCCTCACATGCTTCCCAAGAAAACAATCTGCCCTCAGCCTACTTCGCGTTCAGTCTCAACATCCCAACCTATGCTACCTCTGCTTGGCCCCTGGGATGGTTTCCAGCAGGTTACTTGGCCCGTGAGAGAAAACTATGAAATCCAGTGTAGTGTCCTCAGCATACCAGAGAGGGCCTGCTTACACGAGTGCCACATACATGTACACGCATTGAAAATGTTTGTGTCTGGCAGTTTCGGTATTTGAAAGCGCAAACTACCAACCTTCCTCGCAGATTTCTATCTTTCTGTCTTTAGCCTTGGCAGTACACAGAGGTGCCGGCTCTTTAACCATAGATTTCCGTATTACTTGTAGGCTTTGACCAGACATTAAGCAGATGGTTCTTCAACTCAACTCAGCAACTATAGTTCCTGGGGAAAAGGGGGGTAGAAGTCTCTCGAGTGATAGAGCAGATTACTGCACATAATGTAATCATTGAAAAGTAGCACAGGAGCTTGGGAATTCTTAGTTTGTGTTTGACTGCAACTTAAGGGGGGGCGCTTTCTCTACAAATGGTTGTGGCCTATTCTGCTGCACGCTCAGTTCAGTGAGAGTTCTGAGGCTTTCCACCTGCCTATTCCCCTTTGTTTGCCGTACACTAACCTAAAACAAAAGATCCTGGAAAACAGTCACACTGGTGAACAAAGCTCTTTCTAAATCCTGAAAGTAATGGCTTTTTGTCTAATACCCTATCGTGTTATGTATTTATTAGCAATACATTTTCCATTTATTTTCTCAAAGATTGCCAATAAAGAACTGAATCACATAAGGGAGCCGCTGTAAAGCCTCTGAGTTCCCTAATGTCACACTCATTAGCATCCGAATAAGCACACAGCAGCACATCATCTGCACAATTGCAATTTTTTACTACTTTTAATAGCGTTTCTCAAAGGGCTCATTTTCAACTTTCTTCAGTGGTTAGTTGGTTCTCAGGGGAAAAGGAGCTTCCTGACGCTCACAGCTTCCACTCAACAACCCGGCGTTTGCTGTCAGAGGCATCGGCCCTCTGCCCTAACCCCATCTGCGGCTCCCCTCCCGGGGGACAAGAGTTAAGGCACACAGCTGAGATCGGCTTGGAGAAGCGCACAGAGGGCGCCACAAAAGAGAAGTTTAGAAATATGATTTGACACACCAGGGCTCCTGAATTCCAAGCACACCGAAACCAAAAGGGAGCCAGGCCCCTTCAGGGCCCTCCCTGGGGGGCATCCGTCATTAGTGACTCCACAGGCCTGCTTCTTGGAAGCCCAGGTACCAGAAGGAATCTTCACTGAAATCAGCTGCCTCTAGTCTCTGCACATGTGCTATTTAGATCAAGGAAGTGCCCCTTAAAAAACCCTTATATTAATTGCCATACTTTCATCTTACTAGCTGATCATCTTAAGTCATTTTAGAAAACTTAAGGACTTAACTAAAATGTTCATGGAAAATACATAGTTTTGGAGACAGTTCACCTAAGAGTTGAAATTTGAACAAACTCCTAACACTTGCTACTGAGTTTGAGCTCACATCCACCCGGTAGGATGAACACTTCTGCTTTCAAGTTTTTGTTTTTTATGGCAGAGCGGTCTTAAAAGTTCAAACCATATGACGACCAAGGTGCTAGACACCTAATGGGTTACACGGTTCCTAAGTGCGCTCTCTAATTATGACACGGCTTTCCTTGTTCAGCGGAGTCATCAGTGTGCTCCATTTGTCTGCTTCCCTATCTGCCAGTAATTAGGAACTCTCAGCCCTTTACCGCTGCTTCATGGGTGAGTACCTGCTTCTGCAAAAGACAGTGCTTTAAACTTATGGTACATGAAATGAGTCTGCAGTGTCATTTACACAAACAACAGCAACGTCTCAGGGTGTATTAGATTACTCGTTACTGGGTGGGGTGTATGATCTGAAATGATGATATCCACGTCAACTCTGTCCCCACAGCAGAGATCAGAGATTTTTCTTTTACTTTTCTTTCTCTTTCTTTCTTTCTTTCTCTCTTTCTCTCTTTCTTTCTCTCTTTCTTTCTCTTTCTTTCTTTCTTTCTTTCTTTCTTTCTTTCTTTCTTCCTTCTTTCCTTCTTTCTTTCTTCCTTCCTTCCTCCTTTCTTTCTCCTTCCTTCCTTCCTTCCTCCTTTCTTTCTTTCTCCCTTCTTTCTTTTTTCTTTCTTCCTTCCTTCCTTTCTTTATCTTTCTTTCTATTTTTTTTTTTAGAGAGACACGCCCACTAGAGAGACAGAAAGCAAAAAATCACCACCCAGGGAAGATGGCCATGCCACAATCCCTTCTCCTCCACTCTCCTCTTGGGATTTTGGGCATGCTTGCACACATGCCAGGCATGAGTTTTAAGACTTTTTGGTCTGCAAGTTAGGTCCACAGCTTGAACCGTGGTCGACTAGGAGGGGGTCCAGCAACATAACCATTATGCCATCTACTGGTCCCACATAGATTTCTTACGCTTCAAAGGGGTACGCTACTTGAGGCCGGACTGTAGTGCCGTGGTAATGCAATGCTGCGAGAGGCCGACCCACAGGGGAGGGCCCCAGGGCCACATACAGAGAGCTCCCAGAGCAGGCCATGCACAAAGGCTCTCCTGACCTGGGGCTGGCTGAGGCTGTGGTAGGTCATGGCATGGAGACCTTGTTGGGGGTGCTCTGTCTCTTTCACTCACAGGAGAAAGAAAGAAATATACTTTAAAAAAAAAAGGGGGAGGGGGATACAAAATACATTCTTTAAATATGCTCAACTCAAAGTGAAAAATTTGGCTAAAGGGCAGATGAACTTAAACTGAAATGTACATCAGAATGGTTATACCATAAGGTAACTAATAGGAGGGCGAGTCCCTGTGGGAATTTGCCTGCAGAGACCAGACTTTTCTCAGTCAGAGGGAAATACTGACAGAGTTGCCTCAGAAGTCTGGAATGTTAATACAACCTGCTCTTAGAGTCAGTGTCTTAACTAGTAAACCCAAGACTATTTGCTACAGTATTGCTATACCTTGAGGCCCCATCTCCACAACTTTCAACAGTTTTAATCAATTACTCTCTACCCTGGGCACCTCACCAATTGTTCATTAGTTGGAATTATAAAAATGAGGGATTATCCTTGCCTGGTTTTTTATTTTTTTGAAAGCTAAGACAAGTTCTTTCTAGTCCTAAGTTTCCAGATGTATTTCTTATATTAATCAGTATGATCATTTAAGTTAGAGTCAAGTTTTGTATAAATCGTTGATGATACCTTCGATGGGAAAGGCAATGAAATTCTTCACTTTTCCACTTGGCCTTTTGCGCCATGAAATTTCTAATGAAAATTTAAGTTCTTTATTTGGGAGTTTCTAATCAATGAGCTATAGAATTGGTTTCTCCATTATGGAAAGAGATTATATATTTAGAAACCAGAGCACAAAAGTAATATAAGCCTATGCCGCTTTATATTTATGCCATCAAAATGACTTTCTTCTGCTTGGTTCTCCAGGTGGAATTAGAGAATATGCTTCATTGGCTAGAGAAAATGAAGATGACTAGTGAGGTCATTTAAGATGTTTTAGGCAAAGAAAAACACTGTTTATTGGCCACAAGCTTTACTTTTATCACCAGCTGATAATTATGCTCCTGATCACAGCAGGAACAGAAAAAAAAAGAGCTTTGGCGAAACTAGATCCACTCTGCTGAAAAACACAGTGCTCACACAAAGTGGCCAGTGGTTTGAGTTCCGTTTAGGAGGATATTTCAGATTTTAAATCATAGCTTATTCAACTAGCCAAATCTGATATTGGCAATCGAATTACTTTCATGATCCATTTTTCGTATTTGTTGCTTTCTGAAGTATTCGAACTGAAGTTCAAATATATACAAAACTTTGGGTCATTCATAGTTTGTCATTTTAAAAGAAAAATGGAATAAGCTTTGTCAAACCATGTGCACAATTTCCATTCATGAATTTCATTGATTTTGACTGGTTTGCCTGGCTTTTTGAAATCCGCCCTGTGGAATCTTTCAAAGAACTTTAAGTACAGGGAGTGCTAGAGCAACTCTGATCTCCTCCCGGAAAATACACTTTTTTTGCTTTGTCGATTGCTGAAGTCATACAGAACATCAAATAACTCCTGGTTCCCACTGTGATGGATAGGAAGTAATTGCACTTGCAGTGGTAGGCATCCCGGCTTTTGTATTTGTCCTCCTAATTCCTGTAAAAATAAAACACAGATCTCTTTTCTTTAAACTCTGAAGCCATTCCAAGGCCTATATTTCTCCCTGCGAGATGATTTAACTTTCACCTGATTTAAGTAACAAAATAGCCCTCAAAGATACTTAAAGCCTTGCTGTAATTAACATAACTGCATTTAGATGCCATTCATGACTGATAATTCCAACACCTTGTGGGAAAAAAAAGTTGCATGCTGTAAACATTATAAACATATTCAAATAAGCTTAACAATCTGCCGCGCTTATTTCTGCCTGGATCATGGACCAGCGAAATGGTTAATGCAAATGGATTTATAATTTGCTTTGGGGGGCCAGTTTCTTCTCCTTATTTATTAGCCCAGCTGATGGGGCAGATTTGATGAGGCACTTCTGGAATAATTGAGTCATCACACAAAGAAGGCTGCTAGCATTCAGAGTGGTTTTATCAGCAGCAAGCAGGCCTGATTACTGACAATTACACTCTGATCCGGTGATGGAGGAGAAAGAGCCAACGAGTGGGAAATGTCCGTGTTTCTATCCAGGAATAATTTCTACATTCATTTTACATGCTAAGTGTTTCCTATCTCTGCATAATAAACTGTAAACAGGAATAGATGGCACAATGTCCCTTAATATTTCCTGGTAATGAAGACACAAATGTACAGTGAGTGCTGATAAATATAGATGAAACATAAGCTATTCTCCCAGTCTGTATTGTTACCTTTAAAACAAATGCATTTTTGTGCTAAAAGCATAATCATAGCTAATGCAAAAAAATGACAGAAGATTGAAACTGTCCTTGTAACTACATAAAAACTTTGTAAAAGTCCTGTTAATCACGGCTGCTTTAAAGGCTGGCGAGCTGAAGGTGAGATACGAGACACCACGTCGTGTTGCTCCTCAACAGTCAACTGTGAAGAACTCCTTGGGTGGATGCGGCGAAGGACAGTGTGACAGTGACCTCCATTACCACTCGAGCAAGCACATCTCAATGCCAAACTGAGAAAACAATGAAGCTGGCGCAAGGAGACATCGTCACTAGCATGGATTTCAATTTCCCTTCCATCAGGCCTTTCGGCAAAACGTTGATCATGAATAGAAAGTTAGACCTAAGATTGCATGATCTGTCATGCAGGGCAATGCATGGCGGTCTTCAGCGTGGGGTTTTTAACCACTTGCTTACAACATGGTTTATTAACAGAACTCTATGAGCAAAATGCCTTTCACAGAGATGCTCATTAAACTAGCCTTCCCTCTAACTCAGAACCTCATTTGAAATGCCCAGAGAAAGGACATGGTTAGACTTTTCATGCACTACTGTAGAGCTGAGTGAGAAGACTCTAATTTCCTGCACTCTCAACAGTTCCCTCTTTTAAAAAGCCAGTCAGGTGGGAGACCCACATAATGAACCTGCCTGGGTCTGTTTGCTTAATCTTTCCTCTAAACGCCCTTCCTGGCTTCAAGAAATAAAAGTTATTCTCTGTTCTCTTGTGGTAACTATGGAAACTCTGTTTTATTAAACTAACCACTTAACTTCAAGGCTTGTGTTGCAACTAAATGTGCTATTTTGAGTAAATTTATAATAAACAACCTTATAATGTCAAAACATTTTTAATAAAGTTCAAAGAGCACTTGTTGATTCAAAAATAGGGCTTTTTATTATGTAAAGGGAAATTTCTCTAAGTTATTTTATTAAACAGATTGTTACACAATATACTTGATATCCTTAGGCATTTTCCATTTTTCTTATCCATTTCTAAGAGGTTCTTTAGAATTTTTTCAACAAGTCTGTTTTTCTCAATAGTAACTTGTTTTTCATTAGGAGCTTCACTAATCTCCAAATATGAATTAAAATGAAATAATATGGTCATTTGTGTTCATTATCTGAAATGTGGAATGGCAGAATCCACTAGAATTGAGAAAGTGACATGATTTTTGATTATTGAGGACAATGGGATGCTGGATTTTTGCAGAACGATCCTTGGACTTTATTCTTTCTCTAAAAATTTACTTAGTCTTGGTCCAATACACATTTAGTGAGTGGCAGTGTATGGCCTCATGCTAGGCAGTGGGCATAAAAAGATACATAAAACATAATTCTTGTCCTCAAGTGTACCAACCAGCAAGCTGGGCTTCCAGCATGACTGGAAAGTTTTATAAGGGAGGCAGAAGAAACAATGGCTTCGACCAGACTGGAAATACTTCCAGAAGATAAAGATGAAAAAATTCAACCCTAGGGAAATTCAGAGATTTTTGACTATATTAAATAAATGTCCCCAGAGACCCATAGAAAGGACATCAATAATTTGAAATTATAATGGCTCAGTTAAACAATGCATTCTTGTTGTAATCGTATATGGTTACGAGAGGGTCAAAGAGATGAGATGTTCAAATTCAGCAGTTAAAATGAAGTGTTTTGAATTTGTGAATTTCATTTGTAACTTTCAGAGGACATTTTCCCTTCAGTGTCAGAACTGCAAAACAGGTCTGCTGAAATGTGACTAGTCATTCTTGTTTGGTTGACAGTATCTCCAGATTTCTGTATTCCAGTAGTGCTTTGATGGCCCCTTCCTCTGTGGACTATGTTCTATGATTTTATACTTAGTCATGGCCATATTGTCTTCCCTGGGTTGGTTAAAGCTCATGGAAGTGAGGGACTGGATCTTCTTGACCTTTTCCTACTTTTTTTGTTTTTTTTTTTGGAGAGGTTTTTGCTATAGGGCACTTGCGCTCGCCAAACAGAGAGAGAGAGACAGAGAGACAGAAAGCGAAAAATCATCCTCCAGGAGGCATGGCCACGCCGCGATCCTTTCACCTCCATTCTCCTCTCAGGATCTTGGGCACACACACACACGCGCCCGGAGTGAGTTTAAGCCACTGGGTCCAGGACATGAACCGCAGTCGACTACATGGGAGTCCAGTGACATAGCCATTACGCTAACTGCTGCTCCCACATTTTCCTACTTTTATAGCCATAATCAATGTCCATACTTCTACAGCTATAATATACTTTTTATAGCTACATACTTTTATGGCTGTAATAGGTGTTCAACGCATTGAATCGAAGTACACGGAAAACAATACTTTTCAGATGCTTGAAATAATAGCTAATTAATTGGCTGTTAATAGGAAACATCGCAGACAGTTGGCATTTGTAATGATATAGATTTTGTCCATTTGATTGCAATCCGAGCTAAGGAGAATTTACCACATTGACCTTTACCTTGTATTGAAATCGTCAACCCCCAAAATGCAAAGAAGACTAAGTGTGATGTGTATTAGGGTTTATACTCAGGTATTCTCAAGTGTCTATTTTCATATCATTTATATGGGATATATATATATATATACACATACATACACACACATCTATATATATACACACATATATGCATGTATACATATATGTATTATATACATATGTGTATAATTTATATATATGATATACAAATGTATAAATGTATATGTATTATATATATGTATAAATATATATTACATATATATATATAAATGCAGCTATGATTTAAACTGGTCTTTTATGATAATAAAAACCAAATGTAAACTAGAAATATAGTTAGTCTTATTTCTTAAATTTGGAAAGAGGACTAAGAAGGTCTTCAACTCAGTTAAACTGTATGTAGTCCTTAGTTCTTGTAACTTACTCTTCTCATTCAAAATTTGCCAGAATGTCTTCACTACTGTGCACATACATTTTATTTTATTTTTATTATTTTATTTTTATAATTAATTATTATAAAAATAAAAATTAATTATTGCAGGAGAGAGACAAAGAGGGGAAATTACCCCCCCAGGTGGTGGTAGGGGATGGTCACACTGCAATTCCTTCTCCTTCATGCTCCTCTCAGGATTTTGAGCCCACACGCATGAACCCAGAGCAATTTTTCAAGGTGCTGGGTCTGGAATGCTAACCACAATTGGCTATATGTGAATTAGTGCCTCAACCACCAACGCCATCTGCTGGCTCCTATTTTAAACAGTGTTATCTATACACAATACATATCCATATGCTCTAAACTGATGGTTTTTGCATTGAAGAGAAAAGTGTACTAGGAATAAGGAAAGATGAAACTAATCTGTTATTTTTATCAGAGCAGTGAAGTCACAGAGCTTAGATGCTCCTTGACTTAGGATGGAGTTACATCTTAGGATGGAATTGCATATACCCATAGTAAGTTGAAAGTACTGTAAGGTGAAAATGCGTTTAGTACACCCCA